>NC_071126.1:1167500-1467500 GCF_024256425.1 Clarias gariepinus | reverse complement strand
CAGCTTCGTTGTCACAATAACCTTTGAACCTTATCGTTTAATACGTTTTTAATCAGTTAATTACTGATTAACATTAACAGTCTAGTCTTTTGTGATGAGTTGGGTTTCCTACAGTAGGTGCTGATTTCACTGTATCTGTTCCTCCAGGTACTCGGAGCGCAGTAACACCAAGTGTGTGGGGATCACCATCGAGACCCGGCCAGACTACTGTCTGAAGAGGCATCTGAGTGACATGCTGGCGTACGGCTGCACCAGGCTGGAGATCGGCGTGCAGAGCGTTTATGAAGACGTGGCTCGTGACACCAACAGGTCAGATCTTTATTTATTTATTCATTTATTTATTAACGGTAACTTTCTGAGTCAATTTAAACTGTCCTAATGTTAATTGAAGCGGTTTGTACTTGACAGGGGCCATACTGTGCGAGCTGTGTGCGAGTCTTTTCACCTGGCTAAAGATGCAGGATTTAAGGTGGTGTCACACATGATGCCTGACCTGCCCAATGTAGGCATCGAGCGAGACGTGGAGCAGTTTATAGTAAGTGAACACAGTGCAGACCACAGCCTCATCTCTCCTACTGGCAAATTGGACAGCACGATTAAACTATTAAGATCTTAAACACAAGCACGTACAGGCGAGTTGTTAAACTGTCTATTTGTTCTAATGAACAAATGAACAAGAACAAGCCCAGGGGTAATAAATTTAATTGGTCTGTCAATCACAGCCGAGGTACTAATTTCATGCTTGTGTTAGGATTCAGTTCTCTGTATTCTGTAAGCAGTCAGTGTAAGTCTATAAAAAATAAGTAATGTTAACTTTCCATAGCATTTCAATAACCTTGGTCAATTTTCAGTAACTACTTTGAACTTTGATGGCCGTGTGTATGTTTGTGTATTTGTGTGGAATACAAACAACAATCTTTAATCAATCTTTAGTGAATTGATTAAGCAGGATTACATGCTGCTGGGCTGTGAAAGGACTCTGGTTGTTCTGTTCTTATGCTCTCAGAGTATTTTTCTGAGTATTTTCACACACACACACTTCAGACTGCTTTTGATATGTTTGCTCAAATGACCTTTGTTTTATCTCATAGTGGCGCTTCACAATACTGCTTTTTATCGTCGTCATGGTGATGGAACATAAGAGATAAACCTTTATGCAGAAAGAATAACCATACAGCTGTGGCCAAAAGTCAGAATTAGTTTGCTTTTGTTTGTTTACCCTCCTAATGAGGATTGACCAAAAGTTCTCAGTGGGATTAAGGTCTGGAGAGTTTCCTGGCCATGTTTTATCACCCAAATTTTTGTTCCACGAGCCACTTTATCTCTCCATGTTAGAAAAGGTATTGTGAATTACTAAACTGTTCTTGATAGAAGAAGTTGCTCTTGGAGGATGTTGAACACAGACGATCTGGCGTTAATGAGCAGCCGTACAAGTCCTCCTTTTGCTCAGTGATTATTACCAACAGAGAGCCTTGTGCCTTGTGCCTAGTTGCATTTTATTTATGCTCGCACAAGTGTGCATAAATCTACAAAAAGAGGATAAAAGAGGATAGCTTCATTTTATTTATGCACACACAATGATTGTGTGTGTGTGTATGGAAGAGAGAGAGCGAGAGCAAGCACAAGGCCAGAGTGATAAAGAAAGCAAAGTATTAAACACTATGCTAATGTTTCTAATGTAGCACCAGAGAATGCACAAGAATTCGTCACCATAAATGACAAACACAGTAGCATGCACACTTTATTTGGTTATGATTTTATTGGCACTTAAATTGAGATACACAAATGGGATCTCTGGCACTCCTGCTGGTTAACACAGGCTAATGCAGGTCTCTGATCTCCTCCAAAGTGTGTGTGTGTGTGTGTGTGTGTGTGTGTGCACGTTTAATAATGCTCCAGCTGAAATATCCCTCAAATGATGCACTTTATCGTCCCCCAAACTCACTTTGTTTCACTCTTTCTTCCAACAAACACTTAATTTCTGTGTGTATGTGAATGAGCTACTGCTGAGCCACACCCTTCAGAGAACAGCAGACTTGGGGGAGGGGCTTTTCTTACATGAGGTCACATTAAGAGGAAAACCTGATTGGCTTGTTTAAGCCCTAACCACATTCAAAAACAGAAAAAAGGTCTGAAAACATTTTTTCTCACACACTGCAGACCCAATTAAATATAAAAAATAAAAAAGGGATTTTTGCATATCAGTTGCCCTTTAATTCAAAATTCTGTCCGTGATTGTGCAGGTTATTTTGCTGGCTTTTTCAGTCATGGTTTTAAAGGTCATGAATTTGCATTGAGGTAAACACAAACAAGGCTCTAAACAGCATTCAGATTAAAATTTTTTTGCTTTTAGTTTGACGTCTCGCTTCTTGTTATCTAAGCGAGGAGTCTGAATGTTGTAAGTGAAATCAGTTGGTCTGGTTACACCAGTTTAACAGTAAGTGCTGCTGCAGCGCCCAGTGGCTCCACTGTTCAGTAGTGCTGCATTCTATTATCTACTATGATTTTATTTATTTATTTTAAAAATATGTTTTGTTTTGTTTTTACATTTATATGCATTTATATACTTTTTATTAGAGATTGGCAGGTTTTCAGTGTCCATGACCATTGACCAGTGGATCATCCTCTGTGACCACTTGAACGTCATGAACCGCTGCATGCTCACAACTACTCAACACACGCTTGGTATCAGGCTGAGATTTGAGAGTTTAGAAAGGTTTAAGGTGGTAAAATGTCACCATTCTTTATGAATCTACAGGTGGCGCTCTAAACTATTTACACTTTGGCATCCCATGTGAAGGAAGAGTGGATTTTTCGCTACGCTTGTTTTAAAGTAATAGTTATGTATGTTTTGTTTTAAATGCTGCGATTTATTTTTTATTTGAGAAAACTTATGTAATAAAGGACGGGCTACTTATTCAATTCAGTTGTGAAGATGTTGAATAGAGATGAGGTATAAAAGTGTTGAGTCTTGAGTTATGGTTCAACCTCTTAAAATTATTAACAAAGTTGGAAAAAATTCACATTGAATCAGGATCTATATAAAATCGAGATGCCTACAAAAATGCAATATAATCACTACCCAGTTTTTCCCTCAGAACTATTAAGCTGATAATATTGTACATTCCACATCCTTCTACCCAGGAATAGAGGCCTGTGTGCTCACACACTCTGACACACCTGTGTTGTTTGCTAAGTAACAATCTGTAGAATATAAACATCGGCATTGATCCTTCTTCATAATCACCATCATCAATCTGATTGACTTTGTGCGACACACATGCTGGACACCTAATGATGAAAATGCAACCTAATGATTTTTAAATGCTAAATTCCCAGAGGTCTACAGTAGTACACTATCCCCCTATAGCCCGCCCCTTCCCGAATCTTCAAAATGTTCCTTTGTTTTGTGTTACCTGCACTACGTTTCACCCATGTTGTTTAACAAAACTCCAGTCACGGAGAGACATGATTCTCTCCAGTCTAGCTCATGAGACTTTTTACCCCTCTGCTTATTTCCCACCCTGTTTGTGTGTCTTAACATGCAGGACACGAGTGCAAATGTCATTTGTGAGAGTTTTAAATGGCTTTTCTCCTTTAGAGTGATGCATTGCTGCACCTCAGGGCCAGGGCTTATACTGAGTTCCTTCAAAAGCATCTGTTGAATTCCTGGATCCTAAAAGGTGTCATTTCTGACTTTGCCTTTATCCAGGACTTTATAAAGCATTTAATTTTCCGCAGGGCCAGGTGCGATCTCTTAGAGACAGTTTTTCAAAAGCTTTTCTGTGAATTGAGGCAAAAATTGAGGGTAAATAGTGTTACGTCGACAAGCTTTCTTTTCTAAAAGCTGCTCCGGTTCCCGGTGAGCTTTGTACCTGGGTGCACGTGGAGTTTTAACGTCATCTCGCGTGAGTTCAGTCTTCAGAAGGGATGTTTAACTGAATGATTTTTACTTTTTTTGACTTCCAGAGCAAGAAGTTTTAGAATCTGTCTATCTGACTAATAAATCTTTATCTGTCTAAACAGAATTTTAAAAAAAAGCCTTGATTATAATCACATACTAAGACATATTAGATAACATCTAAGATATTAACGCCAAGGATATTAAATATTTCATTTCGATTTAATAATTGTGTAAAGTGTAAGCGCATGGCATGCTACTCTTGTTCATCAATGCTGCACAATGACACCCATTAAAATTTTTCTGGCAGTTCTTTTGTTAAAACCTCAGCAGCTTAGAGTTTAAGGTCTTTTATGCCTCTGACGTCTGACTGATGCAATCGTTCGCTCATCCTCCAGCACCCCGTGCAGCGTGGCATCATCGCGTCTTCTGTTCAGCAGCTCGGAAAAAAGAATAAGCTCGTTCGGCAGTCACGTACTCGGGGCTAAATATTACACACACGACACTTCATAGTTTATCATTTCAAGCTCACGTGCATTTTTAAAGGATTATGTAAAGCTCTTTAAAAACCTTTGAAAAGGAAACGGAAAAGGTTTTAGATCTGAGTCACAACAGCGACGGAAGAGACTTTATTGAATTTTTATACTTTTATTTTTATTTTTAAAAATTACAGGAAATGTAAATGTGTACAAAGGAAAAAGGCAATGATTAAGCAGTAATATGATAGTTAGCAGGGACTATACTGGGACTATACTGGGAGTACTGGTGGTGACCACAAATGGGAATTCAAAAAAGAGTTTAAAGAAATTGAAGTAATATCAAAAAAGAAACGAACTCCAAAGTGCTCATCGTTGAGCTGGCCTGCTACTTTTGGAAAATTCCACCCCCTCGGTGCGCAGTAGGTAATTGGCACGCAGCAGGCATGACGGAGGAATGGAAATGAAGTGGCGAGTGATACGCTGTGCCGAGGAGGGGTTGGCGGGGGACTCTTTTATGGCACTAGTCGGTGTCCAGCTGTGACGCATTGCTTCGCATTATCAGGGGCTCCATTACGGGAAATGAATAGAGCCCATTTTACTGGGGGCTTCATTAGCAAAGAATGAAGATCCAATCTGCGAGGCCATTGTGCATGGTGGCTCCCTGTGAAAGCTCGTGTGTAAAACAGCAGCTGAGAGCGCTCAGGCTGACAACAGGTTCTTCCCCATGCACCCTGTCGTTACAGTTATATCGATTTTAAAAACAGTAGGTGCATTTTAATTATCATTAGAGCAAAAATGATGGAAAGTTGCAGCTGAAATCAGCATCAGTATCAGCCAGTAAAAAGATGACGAGTTCAGTGAGTATCATCAGTCATGTGCCTTCTCCGTATTCATCTTTAGTAAACTTTTCTCTTGGTCAGGCACTGCGCATGCACGCACACATGGCACACACACATACTGTACCTTCCCAAAAGCAATCAGAGTCGTTAATCCAACTACACTCGCATCACGTCAGTCACGTCAGTTGGTACGTCAGTCACATCAGTCGGTTCAGTCAGTTGCGCATCAGTCACTTTGGTCTTGTCGGTCATGTCAGTCACATCAGTCGAGTCAGTAACGTCAGTCAGTCAAGTCAGTTAATCACATCAGTCAGTAATTTAGTTTTTTTTTTAACCCACATTAAAATGTTATTAGGTTTGTAGTTTTTGCAGAATGAGATCTCCAGCAGTTGCATTGTTAAAGTTACAAAGTAACAGCAGACTGTAAACTTCTGTCTGGTTAACCACTAACAGCGCTGGCTAAATGATAAGGTGTAATATAATAGTTTTTCACCCCAATTACAAAATTATTATTATTTTTTTTTATAATTAAAACAATCTATTATAGATTAAATCACCCAATTACATTTGATTAGTGCTGGAAGCAGAAAAAGACACCGTCACAGCTGAAACTAATTTCAGTGTGATGATGTTGGTCTAACACACAACCATAGCGTTATTTTGAACACAGTAAACCAACACAAGCTCAGGCAAATTCTCTTATTTAAATCCAGTTTGGGTTTCTTTTAATTGTTATACAGACCCCATCCCAGCTTCAAACTGATCTCTTGTATTTGTGTGTTAGAGTGCTGGATCCAGCATGAGCTTCTCCAAATAAACAGCAGTATCAGAGCTGTGTAGCTCCATTAGGAGGAGTGTCGGAGCGAGGAGAAGGGAGATTAATGGCTGCGTGCGTTGGTCTCTAACCCTGCCGATCCCGCCTGCTCCTATCAGTCTTCTCCCAGCGCCCGCCTGCAAAGCCCCGCCCGCCGAACCTCACCCGCGTCACCCACCACTGCCGACATCTGTTTATCTCTCTCCTTCAACCCCCCACACACCCCCCTCGCTCTCTTGTGCTCTGTTTTTCTGTCTCCGGAGGGGAGAAGAACCTGTCAGTGCTATCTCCAGAACCCGTGTGCTGGTGAAGGGAGCAGCACAGGTGGGCGATAATGGAATCCCATTAGACTTGAGCAGTACCCGCTTCACACTTATCAGAGTCCTTGCAGGCTTCTGCACTCGTTCCCAAAAAAAAAAACATTTACAGAATATAAATAAAAAAATAAACAAATACACAAAGGCTCGGTTAATTTGGTTCCGAAAGAGAACGGAGCTTTAACTGGTTTGGACAATCCCAATTAAATGCGTGCTGACATTGTCGCTTCGGTTGCAATGCTTCAATCACCATTATCATGGTCTGACACATGAAGCTGCTTAATGGGGAGTGGAATAACAAATGCTTACAATGCGATGAGCCAGAATTCAGTAATACACACACACACACACACACACACACACACACTGCATCATCTGCCATCTGCTTTAAACAGTATTATGACACACTTACACATGTACGCTTTTCATATAAACACTTAAAAGCACAAAATCGTGCCGTTAATCTTTTTACAAGCAGAGTTACTATAAATGCAGGACTCCAGACTGAGCCACTCGAACTAATGATGAAGCTCATCAGCCGCATGAGCATTCACTCGAATAAGCACAAGCATCAAAAGTTCAATGGCAGACGTGATGGAGTTTTGTCTTACACTCAGCTAGACTTCAAAAAGACCTATTCAGAACATGAAGCAGACGGAATGATTCAGGGCTTCCCGCTAATGACTTGGTTAGACGGCCTGAAATACAAGTATTAGGACATGAGTGAAGTCTGCCAAACAGCTGTCCGTGCCGTCAGCCAAATGTAGCCTAGTTTTTTTTGCTCCACTGTCTAACGAGAGACCCTTATCGTCCTGTTCAGGAGTTCTTTGAGAATCCTGCATTTCGCCCAGATGGTTTGAAGCTCTACCCTACGCTAGTGATCCGTGGAACAGGTCTGTACGAGCTGTGGAAGACGGGACGCTACAAGAGCTACTCTCCAAGCACTCTGGTGGACCTGGTGGCCCGAATCCTGGCACTGGTGCCACCCTGGACACGAGTGTACCGCGTGCAGAGGTTGTATAGTATTTGGTTCTGTAGATACTGATGCTCCTATGAGGGAAATTTTGCTTAACAGATTGCTCATCTATACATAACAGCCTAACTTTTCTACTGTATAACTTTTAGTTCAGGGCTGCTGTCACTACAGAACCACACATCATAAGGGGAAATGGTTTTGTTCTGTATAATGAGATGCCCGTCAGCAGACGACATAATATCACTGAGAGTCGTGTCACGTGACTTTTGATTACCGTCTCAGAGCGCTGCTATGACATTCGCCTAAATCCACCAAAGGATGGGCAGTGCAGAGTTGAATAAAACCGGACAGATTTTATATTCTGCCTCCATGTATACTAGAAGTTACAGTACTGTATAAGCCTCTGACCACATGCCGAGTATTGTGGGATTACTGTAAGTCCCCTTGTGTTGCTAATACAGCACATCCCACAGATTGAGACTGTAGAAGTCGGGGGTGGTCAGCACCTTCAGGTCTTTATGATGTTCCTGAATGGTGTTTGCCGTGCATCAGGGCGCATTATTCTGGTGAAAGAGGCCACTGCCATCAGAGAACACCGTTTCAATAAAGGGATGTACTTAGCCAGCGACAATGTTGAGCAGGACTCATGGTTTTCCAGCAAAACATCGCCCAAAGCCTTACACTGGCTCTGCCTGGTCACCTTCTTCCCATGCATCCTGGTACCTTATTGTCCACACACACGGCCACATGATGTAAAAGAAAACATCATTTATGAGACCAGCCCAACTTCTGTCATTGCTCTGTGGTCCAGTTCTAACGCTTGCATGCCCATTTTTAGGAGTTTTAAGTTGGGGTCTCAGGTCAGCATGGGCGCTCTGACCGGTCTGCAGTAACCCTTTCCTCAGTTTGATCTGCAGTAGCTCTACTATTGAAATGGACTACACAGGCCAGCCTTCACTCCCCATGTGCATCATTGAGCCTTGACTGCCCATGACCCAGACTGAGAACATCCCATAAGAACTTCAGTTTATGAGACACCCTGACCCAGGTGCCTAGACATCAGTGTTGCCCCTGTTGAAGTAACTCAGATCCTTGCCCATTTTTCCTGCTGCCAACGGGTGCCCTTGTAACAGTGTGATTGACACAATGTGATTCACTTCACCTGTCTTTTTTTTTTTTATGTTATGGCTGATTGTTGTACAGTAGTTAGCCAATTGGAACGCAAAAACTCTGTTCATCTGGAATTTTGACTGTAATGACAGCAATTTGCAAACCTGTGCTGTGTTTTTGAGCATGCAGTACACTAGAGCCTAGTAATTATTTTTAATTGTATTTAATTATATGTCTAGGCACTTTAGATTCTATAAAAATGTTTTATACTTTCATACGGTGTAGAAAGTAATAATCATGAATGGTGCAATGCATCTTGGTGTGAAAACCAGTTTGAATCATATCACAGTATTTCATTTCCATTCATCTCTGGAATTCAACAGCCACAGCACTGTAGTATCATCATGGGTAATATCATCTGGGATATACTCCGAGTTTGGTTGATAATGTGAGATGTTTCTATCAGGGACATCCCCATGCCACTGGTTACCTCTGGTGTGGAACACGGAAACCTGCGAGAGCTGGCACTGGCCCGAATGAAGGACATGGGAACTGAGGTGAAATGAACCGAATTCATTTTACAATCTTAAAAAATCTTTTCAGTGGAATCGGTTTAACTGAACATTTTCCATCTGTTGGCTCCTTCAGTGTAGAGATGTGAGAACCAGAGAGGTAGGAATCCAGGAGATCCATCATAAAGTGCGACCGTACCAGGTAATCATTTGTGGTGGATGTCTGTGGATTTGACACGTTTGTTGAAATTTTGTTGTAAATGCAGCCGTGTTCTTGTCATGTAGGTGGAGCTGATCCGACGAGACTATGTGGCCAATGGAGGCTGGGAGACGTTCTTGTCGTATGAGGATCCTGAGCAGGACATCCTGATCGGGTTGCTGAGGCTTCGCCGCTGTTCTGCACAGTCTTTTCGGCCGGAGCTAAAGAACGCGGTGTCGATCGTGCGTGAGCTGCACGTGTATGGCAGTGTGGTGCCCATAAGCAGCCGAGATCCCAGCAAATTCCAGCACCAGGTAGGAATAAAGCAATACTTCATTTTGAGAAATCTGACACTTTACTGCACAGATCGGGTGTTGTTTCTGATGTCTCTCAATATCAAAGGGCATTTCCGAATTGAAAACTAAAATGTCAACAAAGTAATTACAGCCAGGCTTGTAAGTGTGTTCAAGTGGTGTATGTCGGGGTGTTTTTTGACTTGAAAACTAGCTCATATAACATGCACACATTATTCAAAATCATAGTTATAACTACCAGTAGTAAAGGGAATTAAATGAAGTTCATTTTCAAGAGCAGGAAAAAGAATTCAATTTGTAAAAAAAAAAAAGAAAAAAGAATCTCTTGTGAAATGAACATAAACTGCCTGGAAAAAAAAAAAAAAAGTTGTGCACACTAACATTTCTTTGATTACAGCACACAATGTGGTGGCCAGTTCATGTGTGAAAATGATTTCTCACGCTCCCAGAACCACTCTTTTCCCAATCTAGGAAATCTGGAAAGAAAAACTCCATAGATGTGATTCATTGTATTGGCACATAACGTTGCTGAGTCTAGACCTGAGCAACTGAAGCAACCCTAGATAATAACACTGCTTCCAGAGACATCACTATGCATGATGGGTGCATCACTTCTTGCATTTCCCATCTTACCCTGACGCGCCCATTACACTGTTTAGTTTGGACTCATCAGACCACATGTCAAACAAGTTCCCCGTATTTAAGGATAAATGCAGAAAAGGTTGTCCTGTGCATTTCTCTCTGAAAATCAGGTAAAACGGGTCGTTCTAAACATTATTTAGAAGAACAGCATACTTTGATTCAGAAGTTGATTAGAGATGGAAAAAACATACAAAGAAGTGCAGCAAATGATCCAGTAGGCTGCTCTGCTAAAATGATATCAAATACTTTAAAATGGAGATCAAAACCAGAAAGATTTGAAAGAAAATGGGAAACTACCATTTGAATGGATCAAAGAATAACAAAATTGGCAAAGACTCAGCCAATGATCAGTTCCAGCAGGTCAAAGTTCATCACTTTGTAAAGATGAATGATGATGCTGCTATTTTTTTGAACAGACTAATATTTATTTTTTTTTACTTTCTGTAAACTAATAATTAGTGCATTTTCTTCATGATGTGATTCAGAATAGAAAGTGCAGGGAGTCCAATGCATTTGTGTGATTTAAATTAACAGTTGTATTATATGGATATGGAGCTTTACTTACTTTTTCAACACACTGCTATTATTTTGAACACAACTGTTTGCTTATATTGATGAAACTTTTACTGGTAAATTAAATTGTGAAGTCAAATGCTGAGCATCTGAAATCTCAAAACGGCACAAAAATGCTGATAACGACGAAGGAAACATGTTGTAAATGCCCTTTTTTCCCTTTTCATAGCCCTGTTAAATCATAGAGAGAAACACTTGACAGTGCCTTGGTTTTGCCTTACATGTGACTCTTTTATTAAATCCTTGTGTGTGTGCGTGCGTGCGTGTGTGTGTCTGTGTGCGCTCAGGGTTTTGGGATGATGTTGATGGAGGAGGCGGAGAGGATAGCCAGAGATGAACACGGCTCCGCCAAACTCGCTGTTATCTCAGGTATTGAGAGTATATTCCTAGATTTTTCTTATTATTATTACCAACCCCTGCTTTCATCATTCTCTTGAATCGTCCTTGCTCTCCTGGTGAATAAACCCCCATCCCACCGGATCAGCTGCAAAACCGAGATAATGGTAGAAGAAAGCGCAAGAATTTCTTACTTATTATGCAGGTTTCCACACTTGTATTAAACCCATGATTGGCACTTTGTCGCACAGATCCGTCTCTTTGTTGGAAGGATTAAACTGCGACATTTTTTGAAGAAGGAGAGAAGTGTGTATTGAGTCTTTGATTATTGTTGCTTTTTTTCAGGTGTTGGGACTCGGAATTATTACAGGAAGCTGGGATACGAGCTGGAGGGGCCATACATGGTGAAGTGCTTGGACTGAAAGCAGATGCACTGAGATTTTATCAGCTTTCTAGGAAGAGTATACTGCCGGGGTTAAACTGTTCTGTGTGTGTATGAAAGAGAGAGAGAGAGAGACAGATGGGTAAAAAACTGGCAAGACAATTCTTATTAATTAAATTTTTCTGACTTCCTGAGCATCTTAAATGGCATAAATGTATGACCTGCTGTACTTGTATCAAATAAAGAATATAAATTTGACAAATAAAAAATATTTATCCCATGTGTTGTTTGAACATTGATTGAACATTGATATAAGTTGCATGTTATTCATCAAAGAAAGAAAAGAAATCTGGCACACTTTGTAGATTCAAGCTGAACGTAACTAACAGACCTATCACTCCGTACCATCAATGGAAATTATATCAAAAAACTGATTAAAGTAGCAGCAGAGGTCTACTGTCTGAACGACAAAAAGCTTTTAAACCCAGTCTTGGTAGTCATGTGGAATTAAATTGCTTTCATTCTTGTTAGCAATAAAAGGTCCAATCTGCGTCGCTCACAATCTGACTTTTCACTAAATCTACGTTTGAGCCTGTTGCCATGCTGCCAATTTCCATCACAAGTCTCCTGGGGTGCTGAAGCATCTTTTCTTTGTAGGAGAGCTCATGATATCTCTGTTGATGGGTTTTTGCTGCTTCATTTAACATTGCAATACCCAATTATTTCTGTGTCTCTGGCGCCGTGAGTCAAGGTGTCACTCGAGTGATGACTGAATGGTCTTTAAAACTGCTCGTGTAGGGTTTGGCGTCTGAAAAATCGTTTCCAATAAACTGGAAAATGTCATCCTTCATAGAGCAAAGGTTTTTGTTTGGTCTTTTCTAGTGCCTGTCCCCGTACACCGTGTGATTACATGCATGCTTTGAGCTCGTAATTTCCCAGCAAAGGCTCGCCGTCGTGACTTTATTGGACAGCGAGACGGCCACTGGAACAATGAAGAATGGCTTGTATGTATCGTGTGAGATTCATCAGGTAACCCTCCTGGGACCTTTATAACCCAGGCTTTAGACATAATAGAGTTGTATAATTACTGTTTCAGTTCATTCATTGGAGAAGGAATCTCAGAGATGATGACCACAGCGTAAATGGGTGTGTTTTTTTTATCTACAAACTCTGTGGAGCGAAAAGCAAAGGCCATGGGGGAAATGGCATGAATGAGAGCTATTTAAAGCCCTATAAATGCATCACATCATTTGAGGACAGAGGCCATAAAGTTAGAGACTCTACACGGTTTTGTTTAAAGTTTATATATATATATATATATATATATGTATATATACACACTTCCACGCTCACAATTACTGAGCTCTTTTAGCTAAATACTCTGGTAACAGTATGGGTGTGTCCATGAGCTCTAGGGAAATTGGATAGTGTTATATGTTTTTATTATCATGTATCATTCTTGAATCCAGTCTGAACAATATGTTTATGAATCTTTTTAATAAATATTTGATTCTTAAAGTTGCTCAAGAGTTATATTGTACTTAAAAACATTTTTATGTAAGATAAAATAATTTAAATACACTGCCTGGCCAAAAAAAGGTCACATTAATATTTCGGTGGACCATCTTTTTTGCTATGATTACACCCATGGCATCGTTTCAATAAACGTATGCAATGTCACAACATTAACTTGCATTTTTTTTTTTCCAAAAACTTGTATTGGTGAGGGGAAAATTGGAACACTGCGTAAAGTCTTCTCCAGCTCATCCCAAAAAGGTGATCGATGGGAAAAACCTGGTCATTCAGTACCATTAGATCGTCAGCTGACCTGATTATTGGGCACGTACTGTTGCTGAGCCTGGACCTGACCAACAGAAGCCACCTCAGATCATGACACTGTCTCCACAGGCTTGTATCGCAGGCGTGAAGGGCTCATCACTCCATTCACCTTTCTTCTTACCCTGATGCGCTCATCACTTCGGAATGGGAAATCTGGACTCATGAGACCAAATGACCCATTTCCACTGATCCACAGTCCACTCATTATACTCCCTTAAAAATGTAAGCCTTTTTCACTTAAAAAATGTATGTAATTCTGTAATGTTAGTGAAGAATAATGACATGCCTCAAAACCTTCCAGAATTTCCCGCCAGAGGAAGTGACATCATTTGGTGCAAGTCACATGCTTTTGGATTTATGAACGCTTTAAAGTTTTTTATGCCTTTTTATAACAGAGGTAACAGTTGACCAGAACATAGGGACGGACACAAAACATATTTGTTTTTACTGAAATTATGTATAATACACAAATTTGATATTTGGTGCAATTGTTTACTGTATGTAACTTTAAAGAGTAAATACACAAAAAAGATTTCAATTAGACCAAATTTCATAATAATTCAAGTTGAAAGTATGAATCAGAAGTCATCATACAGTCAATAACAGGTGTAGTTGGAGTCTTTAAGGTAATATTTTCAAGACAAAATGTCCCTAAATATTAATAAAATTATTTTTAGTAATAGCTTAATATAATTTGTGTTATTACTCATATATGTCAAATCCATATAATATACTGTATATGTTGCCGAGGAGGCATGTAAATCACTGCAGTGCGGTATAATTGCAGTGGAAGGCTCTGAATTATTTGTTTACTTAAATGCAGGTGGTGACATCTTACATCAACTTGTTTAATTTTAGTTTTACTAAAGTACCCACAATGACATTTCTGGGCTTAGGGTTTGAGGTGAAGATGAATTTCCCAACTTACAACCGGTAGAAATGGTTCTCGACCTGAAATTTTTACTTGGACTAGTCTTCTCAACTCCTACTGTAGATCATGGATTGACGTTGTCATGGCTGCTCGTATGGTGGAAAATGTAAAAAGTGCAAAATGCTGCTTCTCTTTGTCAAAAAATAGATTTTACTCCTCCGAAAAGTATCACTTGTATGAATTGGCCACCTAACTTAGATATACTTCAAAATACTTCAGTGTGGAATAGATTCAGCTGAATTAATAACTACATTCAAAATTCTTTCTTGTCTTGTATCTTGATGAATGACAGCTCAAACAAAGAAACGCTTTTGGATCCAGGCAGATTTAATCTAGATCCATCAAACTGGAAGTTTCATTTCCTGGCGAAGACTGAGGAAAGCTCTGAGCTGAAAAAACGTTTGACAAGTCCAGCCCGGCAAAAAAAAATGGGCAATAACTCTAAGGAGAAAGCTCAGCAGCTACTTCCGAACCACTGGAAATACGTGAGCGATCATTTTGAATGATACAAACGTCTTCTTTTTATACCAGCTGCATTCTGGCAGTGCTCAAGAAAACACTGCTAGAGTTTTGGCTGCACTCGCTGCCTGAGATTACACTGCTTCATCAGTGTGTAGTAATTAATCCACGCTCCATCAGTGTGAATGCATTCATTCGAACCCTACAGTAGCTGGATTAATGCAGAATTCAGTATTAATCTCATCCCTCTGTCTGACTCAAAATCCTTTACGCATAATCTACACATTTCCAATCAGAAGAATTAATACACACATTTGCGTTCTGTTATATTTCCCAAGGCTGCATGGTGGCTCAGTGGTTAGCACTGTCGACTTGCACCTCCAGGGTCCAGGTTCAGTTCCCGCCTCAGGGTCTGTGTGCATGGAGTTTTACATGTTTTCCCTGTGCTTGGGGGTTTCCTCTGGTCTACCGGTTTCCTCCCACAGCACAAAAACATGCAGACTAAGCTAACTGGCGTTCCCAAACTGCCGTGCATGAAAACGTGTAAATGTTGACTGGAGATCCTACCACAGACATAAAAATGGGAATAAATAAAATTGGCCTCCATGCTCCCAGGTTGGACTAGAAATGTTCCTAAATGGATGGATGAATATTTTACAAACAAGTCCATAAGCAACAAAAACTTTATGTAATATTCAGTGAGTTAAAATAAAAAATGTAAATGCTTACAGCATTATGGAGTTGTCTTTGGGAGAAATGTGCTTCTTTTTAAGTTGACCTTTTCAGGAAACACAGTTAAAACTCTATGCTTTTGTGAAATAAAAAATAAGATGGATCTTTTGGCATCTTTACATAGCTAGCCATAATTCACATTTACAAGTGCCAATCCAAGCAGAAGATGGCATGATGCTGCCACCAGCATGCTTCACTGTTTTTTTTATGTTCGTTGGGTGATCAGATGACTTGCCCTAGGATCAATTGTGTCCTTTAGAAAGGAAGCTCATGACATTCTACCTCAGTCTTATCAGACCATAACACACTTTGCCCCATGCTTGGGGTGATTCAAGCTTGGATGTTTTGTTCTCATCTCTTCTCATTAGAACTACCATCGAGCCACTCTACCCCACAGCTCTAGAGATTGTTACCACATGCAGGGAGTAAGGATCACTCGCTTCTGCTGCTCCTTTAATGTCACTGTAGGGTACTCGGGCAGCTTCCCCGACAAGTTTGTTTCTTGTCCTTTTACTGAATTCTTGGAGGACTTTACAAGAAAAACGTCACCTTTAAATTTTTCGCTTATATTTTTGCCCCTCTTATACAATTTGACTGTGTGCTCCTGTGCATGCGCTGGCAGTCAGTTTGACTGTAGATTTGCATTATTTTATAAATGTACCCCAGAGATATTTCATGAATTTATTTAAAATATTTGAACAATGATAAACACAAGCAAACACCGACAACACACATCTACAACAGACTTAAACCACGTGATACGTCTTGTATAAGGCCGAATGAGGCATTGGATGAAGAAATACTTTAAGTTAAAATTTTACAGAATTATCAGAAGTAGAATGAATGCAAGTAAAAAGAGATCAGTGAAGGTCTATGGCCATATAAACTCTGTCCTGCAGCTGTAGCGCGGTGGGACGTGCGTCAGGGTCAAATGCCAGCATGTCCAAAAGCAGGGCACACAAGTCAGGGCTCGGCGTCGGAGGCAATGGCGGTGCCCGTCGTGTCCGCATGGGTATTACCAACTGCAGAGCTGGATTCTGACATAAAGCCTCTCCAAGCGGTGTAAGCCATCGACCCTTCTCCACAAATGCTCCTGTAGATGGACGAAAGTATACAAAAGGTCAAAAGGTCATTTTCTGTTTGACCAGCAAATTATTAAGCATCTAAATTCAAGGATATTTAATGAATATAAATCAACAAGATCAAAGTTTAGTGGGGTGTTTCTGGTAAGGGTAAGAGCAAAGCTGACGCACAAGACTCCACTCATTAGTATTCACTACAGCGCAGAGAAAACACAACACACCCCGTAAAGCTGATGGATGAGAGATGGAAAAAACAAACAACACTGAAGGCTCTAAACTGCCTTTAATAAATAGGCTGAGACATCTGACCTTTGTGGTAGCCAGCTCTGAGTAATTACAGCGCTGCTTGAATTGGCTGGCCACTCCATCCAAAGCCTCTTTGCTCAAACTAATTTAGTCCATCACCAATAATACACTGTGTCAATGGACCCTTAAGTCAGGCACTCAAATGCCACCATACATAAAATTAAGCACAGCTACCATCCTGATATAGTTTCGATGCACTGGCTGGCATTAGCGAGGGTGAGTTCGGGGTCACACGCAGCCGAAACGGCCCCAGATGAGAGACATTATCGGTAAACATGGGCTCTGTCGATTTCAAGAACGAGACTGGTCTTATAGTTTCTGTAGACGTGCATGGCTAAAGATGAGCAAATGACATTGTGTCAGGGATGTATGGGGAATCAGTACAGTTTTGAAATAAGCAGTGTAGCCACTGAGATGTGAAATTAGAATAAAACGCCCCAGTGACCTGGGACTGATTCCTTTAATTCTTTAAAACATCCTTATCATGAATTAGGAATCCAAATGAACCTGGGGTTGAAAGCATGGCATAAAGTAGTGGGCGGTAAAAAACATCCCAGCATAAGTTTATCCCAAGGTGTTAGGATGTATATAACAGTGTGATGTACCTCCTGTTACTCCGGATCAACCACTTTACCACCCTAGAAAATAATGCCTTCTTGCATTTATTTAGATGTTTTTTAACAACATGGACTACAATGTGAGGTAGATTTCAGCTTTACTGGCGAGCAAAACTAAACTGAGATCTTGTTCACAAGTCTTGCGCTCACCCAGCTGCTCCTCGTTGGAGCCATCTTCTAGAAAGGTGATCCTCTCCAGCACGGCCCAGAAAAGGACGCCCAGAGAGAAAATGTCTGCCTGGGCCGTGTAGGTATGTCCAGCCCACACCTCAGGGGCCATGTAGAAGTCTGAGCCACACGTGGAGGACAGGGCCAGTCTGCTCCGATCTCCTTCCATGGCGCCGTCTATCATCTTGCTCAGCCCAAAGTCGGCCACCTGGAAAAAAAATGAAAGCAAGCGTCAGCCTCGAACCACAAACTTTGATGATAAAGTCAATCTGTGACATTCTTATTAAAAACTACGAAGGGTGGCAATGACTCCCAGCCGATTTCCTGTAATGTGAAAGTGGTGTTGGTGAACGATGGTGTATACAGTTCCCTTAGACACACACAAGTTGGTGCCAAGTTATTTTTAAGGATCAGGTGTTCCACTCGCTGAATGACTCCACCTCCGCTGGGATCATCATTGCCTTGTTTAAAAAATCTGCGCCATTAAAATGTTGTACTCTGGTCTTATCGCTGTATTTATCATTGTTTTATACCTTCATTCAGCAGAAATTTCGAATCCTGGTTTGACTACAACACTCTCATATTTAATAAAAATTTAAATGCTGTGTAACTTGTGTTCATTGTTTAAATGTCATGTCTTGTACTAAGCAATAACCTTTTTCTCCAGCCAATTTGCTGTTCTCCAGTCCAGTGGTAGGTGGAGGTACTGCAGCAACTGCACATAAATGAGTGTATCAAGATGTTTGTATTTTCTGCCAAAGATGTGGTATATTGCCTTTTAATTTTAGACTGTTGATAGTTTATGGAAATCATTTTAGTATGAAACCAACTGCCCAAAAAGATTATCCATTGAATTGCATAATTAAATTAATTGAATCCCACAAACATTCAAACACCTGCTTTTAAGATATTGCACTAATGAGAATCCTGGACAGACGTACTGAGCTAGCCAAAACAAGGGCCCAGAATGGCTGAACATAAGCCTATACAGTACTCACAGTGTATCCTATACAGTAGGAGGCCTGGAGCGTATCCCAACAGACTGACGGCACTAGCTAAGGTATACCCCGGACAGGGTGCCAATCCATTGCGGGGACAGTAAGTAGCATTATTTTATAATGAACAGAAATGACACTACTGAAGAAAAACTGTTTTATCTACTTGAGCTTGCTGTGAACCTCAGTGGTGTCAAAAGTATTCACGTTCATTACTTGAGTAGAAGTATAGATACTAGGATTTAAAAAGACTTCAACTTAAGCTTTTTACTCAAGTAAAAGTGTAAAAGTACTGGTTTCAAAACTACATAGTGTGAGGGGGAAAAAGCATTAAGGATAAAAAGCTTAGGCTGTGCCACGGGCCTATATACTGCACTAACACCTCATTAAAAAAAGAAATGTGTTGTTTTTTTGTTGTATTTTTTAACGGCCATAGTGATTTGGGATACTGCACATGATTCCTGTTCCCTTCCTGGTGCTGTTTCCTTCCTCGCTGGTGCTTGGTTGTGACATTTCGCTCGAATCTTGAGTCTCTATCACGGACATCTTCGTCTACGTATCACAACCTTATCAACCAAAAATGCTATTTTATTCAAACGTCCTTGCTGGAGTGTGTGACGTGACGTCATGTGCAGGTGCGATGGATCGCGTACCAACCAATAGGGTGTCGGAGTGGTGTGTTTATACTTCTCATCCAACTACAATCAAATTCGCTCCATCCAGATGGCACGATTTATCCGGATGGTTTTTTTTTGTTTGTTTTTTGAATGACAAGCTAAAATAAAATAGGAGTAACAAGGCTATTTTTAAAATGTAAGGAGTAGAAAGTACAGATAATTGCGTGAAAAAGTAAGGAGTAGAAGTAAAAAGTCGGCTGAAAAATAATTACTCCAGTAAAGTATAGATACCCAAAATTTCTACCTAAGTAAGGTAACGGAGTATTTCCCATGTGGAGATCTTAAACACCCTCAAACATTACATGAATACACATGTCCTCACATATTCACACACAGGCAGACAAACATGTGCTTAGATACACATACACAAGTTGACTGGCTTTTCTCATCCAACGCTTTTTATTTTCTCTTACTGTTAGCCCTGTGTTGACATGCATTTGACAAATAAATTAAACTAAACTCAAACGCATAAAACGATATCACAAATATAATTATACATATTATATATATATACATATTAGATATATATATATATATATACATATTAGATATATATATATATATACATATTAGATATATATATATATATATATATATATATATATATATATATATATATAATACCTCACTCTCAGTACTGGAGCCCCCCAGGGTTGTGTTCTGAGCCCCCTGCTGTACTCTCTGTACACCTATGACTGCGTTGCCACTACCAACTTCACCACTGTCATCAAGTTTGCTGACGACACTGTCGTGGTGGGCCTGATCACGAACAACGATGAGTCGGCCTACTTAGAGGAGATTGGAAATCTGGAGAAATGGTGCCAGAGGAACAATCTCCTCCTGAACGTCAGCAAGACAAATGAGCTGATAGTGGACTTTTGTACAAAGCAGGAGAGGAACTTCCAGACCACCGTCATCAACGAGAGCCCAGTGAAGAGAGTGGACAGCTTCAGATACCTCGGTGTTCACATCAAGCAGGACGTGTCAAGGTCCTGTCACATCAACACAGTGGTAAAAAAGGCCCAGCAGCGTCTCTACCACCTAAGATGCTTGAGAGACTTCAGACTGCCCTCCAAGGTGCTCAGGAATTTCTACTCCTGCACCGAAGAGAGCATCCTGATGGGAAACATCACTACCTGGTTTGGAAACAGCACCATGCAGGAAAGACGAGCTCTACAGAGGGTGGTGCGTTCAGCTGAGCGCATCATCTGCACCGAGCTCCCTGACCTGCACTCAATCTACAGCAAGTGGTGCTGGATCAAAGCCAGGAAGATAGTGGGACCTCAGCCATCCCAACAATGGACTGTTCTCTCTGTTGCGGTCTGGGAAGCGATTCCGCTCCCTGAAGGCCAACACAGAGAGACTGAGGAGGAGCTACTTCCCGCAGGCGATAAGGTCTCTCAACCACAACACAGGACTAATTACCATCTTTTTGTAACTCCACTGCACAAATCACTTTAAAAAAGACACTTTACAAAGTCACTTTTTATGCATACTTGCACACCACAGCCATTTAAATTTTTTTTATTTGTTTTTGACAAATTCCCATATCTATTTTCTTTATCTATATTTCTATATTTGATATATTGATATTTTGCTTTTTTTTTATAGATATTTTGTTCTTATTTGTACAGTATATTGTACAGTATATTTTACTTTTTACAGTACATTGCAGTTAACTAGTTAACAGTACATTAACTAGTTAATCTAATTTTTCTACTGTATTTATCTTATTACAGTATATTTTACTTTGTACAGCATATTTTACTAGTTAATTTTATTTTTTAACGTATTTCTTTCATTCATATTATTTCTTATGTATAAGCTTTTACTATTTTTTTTAAGGTCACTGGCAGTCGTATAAGCATTTCACTGCAAATCGTACTGTGTATGTGACAAATTAAATTTGAAATATAAAATATAATGTATTACTCCAAGTGTTTTAATTAATTAAAAAAAAAATATTCGAAAGAGTTTTGGATGATGGTCACATTAGAATTAATTGGCACAAGAAAGAGCCATAAATCACCATTTACTATACCATATACAATGAATCACCATTTACTATACCATATACTATAAACCACCATTTACTATACCATATACAATGAATCACCATTTACTATACCATATACTATAAATCACCATTTACTATACCATATACAATGAATCACCATTTACTATACCATATACTATAAACCACCATTTACTATACCATATACAATGAATCACCATTTACTATACCATATACTATAAATCACCATTTACTATACCATATACTATAAACCACCATTTACTATACCATATACAATGAATCACCATTTACTATACTATATACTATAAATCACCATTTACTATACCATATACAATGAATCACCATTTACTATACCATATACTATAAATCACCATTTACTATACCATATACTATAAATCACCATTTACTATACCATATACAATGAATCACCATTTACTATACCATATACTATAAATCACCATTTACTATACCATATACTATAAACCACCATTTACTATACCATATACAATGAATCACCATTTACTATACCATATACTATAAATCACCATTTACTATACCATATACTATAAATCACCATTTACTATACCATATACAATGAATCACCATTTACTATACCATATACTATAAATCACCATTTACTATACCATATACTATAAATCACCATTTACTATACCATATACAATGAATCACCATTTACTATACCATATACTATAAATCACCATTTACTATACCATATACTATAAATCACCATTTACTATACCATATACAATGAATCACCATTTACTATACCATATACTATAAATCACCATTTACTATACCATATACTATAAATCACCATTTACTATACCATATACAATGAATCACCATTTACTATACCATATACTATAAATCACCATTTACTATACCATATACAATGAATCACCATTTACTAAACCATATACTATAAATCACCATTTACTATACCATATACTATAAATCACCACTTACTATACCATATGCTATGAATCACCACTTACTATACCATATACTATGAATCACCACTTACTATACCATATACTATGAATCACCATTTACTATACCATATACTATGAATCACCATTTACTATACCATATACTATAAATCACCATTTACTATACCATATACTATAAATCACCATTTACTATACCATATACTATAAATCACCATTTACTATACCATATACAATGAATCACCATTTACTATACCATATACTATAAATCACCATTTACTATACCATATACTATAAATCACCATTTACTATACCATATACAATGAATCACCATTTACTATACCATATACTATAAATCACCATTTACTATACCATATACTATAAATCACCATTTACTATACCATATACAATGAATCACCATTTACTATACCATATACTATAAATCACCATTTACTATACCATATACAATGAATCACCATTTACTAAACCATATACTATAAATCACCATTTACTATACCATATGCTATGAATCACCACTTACTATACCATATACTATGAATCACCATTTACTATACCATATACTATAAATCACCATTTACTAGGGATGCACCGAAATTTCGGCCGCCGAAAATTTTCGGCCGAAATAGCATTATCGGTTTCGGCCGAAACGTAAGAAAGCGCCGAAAATAAAAGCCGAAATTGTCGCCACGCCCCTCCCGTTTCGTTCGCGCTGTCATTACGCATCAAACACGGAGTATGTCGGCGGTTTGAAGCACTTGGAAGCAAGTTTTGTTATTGTTAAACAGCCTTATTACTGTTATTTATTATCAATAAAAGTTTGATTGCTTAATTAATTTGTAGTTTTTTTAATACAAACAAAAAGAAAATATTTTAAACATGTTTTTTAATGATCCATTTTCGGTTTCGGTATCGGTTTTCGGCCAAGTGCATCCAAAAATTTCGGTTTCGTTTTCGGCCAAGAATTTTCATTTCGGTGCATCCCTACCATTTACTATACCATATACTATAAATCACCATTTACTATGAATCACCACTTACTATACCATATACTATAAATCACCACTTACTATACCATATACTATGAATCACCACTTACTATACCATATACTATGAATCACCACTTACTATACCATATACTATGAATCACCACTTACTATACCATATACTATGAATCACCATTTACTATGAATCACCACCTACTATACCATATACTATGAATCACCACTTACTATACCATATACTATGAATCACCACTTACTATACCATATACTATGAATCACCACTTACTATACCATATACTATGAATCACCATTTACTATGAATCACCACTTACTATGAATCACCACTTACTATACCATATACTATGAATCACCATTTACTATACCATATACTATGAATCACCATTTACTATACCATATACTATGAATCACCACTTACTATACCATATACTATGAATCACCACTTACTATACCATATACTATGAATCACCACTTACTATACCATATACTATGAATCACCACTTACTATACCATATACTATGAATCACCACTTACTATACCATATACTATGAATCACCACTTACTATACCATATACTATGAATCACCATTTACTATGAATCACCACTTACTATACCATATACTATGAATCACCACTTACTATACCATATACTATGAATCACCACTTACTATACCATATACTATGAATCACCATTTACTATGAATCACCACTTACTATACCATATACTATGAATCACCATTTACTATACCATATACTATGAATCACCATTTACTATACCATATACTATGAATCACCACTTACTATACCATATACTATGAATCACCACTTACTATACCATATACTATGAATCACCACTTACTATACCATATACTATGAATCACCACTTACTATACCATATACTATGAATCACCACTTACTATACCATATACTATGAATCACCACTTACTATACCATATACTATGAATCACCACTTACTATACCATATACTATGAATCACCACTTACTATACCATATACTATGAATCACCATTTACTATACCATATACTATGAATCACCATTTACTATACCATAGACTATAAATCACCATTTACTATACCATATACTATAAATTACAATTTACTATACCATAGACTATGAATCACCATTTACTATACCATATACTATGAATCACCATTTACTATACCATAGACTATAAATCACCATTTACTATACCATAGACTATAAATCACCATTTACTATACCATAGACTATGAATCACCATTTACTATACCATAGACTATGAATCACCATTTACTATACCATATACTATGAATCACCACTTACTATACCATATACTATGAATCACCACTTACTATACCATATACTATGAATCACCACTTACTATACCATATACTATGAATCACCACTTACTATACTATATACTATGAATCACCACTTACTATACCATATACTATGAATCACCATTTACTATACCATATACTATAAATTACAATTTACTATACCATATACTATAAATTACAATTTACTATACCATATACTATAAATCACCACTTACTATACCATATACTATAAATCACCATTTACTATACCATATACTATAAATCACCACTTACTATACCATATACTATAAATCACAATTTACTATACTATGAATCACCATTTACTATACCATATACTATAAATCACCACTTACTATACCATATACTATAAATCACTGTTTACTATACCATATACTATAAATCACCACTTACTATACCATATACTATGAATCACTGTTTACTATACCATATACTATAAATCACCACTTACTATACCATATACTATAAATCACCATTTACTATACCATATACTATAAATCACCACTTACTATACCATATACTATAAATCACAATTTACTATACTATGAATAACCATTTACTATACCATATACTATAAATCACCACTTACTATACCATATACTATAAATCACCATTTACTATACCATAGACTATAAATCACCACTTACTATACCATATACTATAAATCACCACTTACTATACCATATACTATAAATCACAATTTACTATACTATGAATCACCATTTACTATACCATATACTATAAATCACAATTTACTATACCATATACTATAAATCACAATTTACTATACTATGAATCACCATTTACTATACCATATACTATAAATCACCACTTACTATACCATATACTATAAATCACCATTTACTATACCATAGACTATAAATCACCACTTACTATACCATATACTATAAATCACCACTTACTATACCATATACTATAAATCACAATTTACTATACTATGAATCACCATTTACTATACCATATACTATAAATCACCATTTACTATACCATAAACTATAAATCACCATTTACTATACTATATACTATAAATCACCATTTACTATACCATATACTATAAATCACCATTTACTATACCATATACTATGAATCACTATTTTCTATCCTATATACCATACTATAATGTGCCACTCAGACAGAGTACAGACAGATTCTTTGTCTCTTTTACAGTATAAAAGATAAAGCCTTTTTATTTGTCACAGATACATTACAGCACAGTGAAATTCTTTTCTCCGTATATCCCAGCTTTTCTGGGGTCAGAGTGCGGGTCAGCCATGATTCAGCACCTCTGGGGCCTTGCTCAAGGGCCCAACAGTGGCAACCTGGTGGAGCTGGGGATCGAACTGAATAACTCAGTCAGGTGGGGATACTCACCACTATACTAACGAGTGACAAGTTGCCACTCACGCAAGCGCACACACTCTTACACACTGTATGACGTGTCTGTGCACTCGACAAAAAAGTTAAACTAAAAACAAACAAACAAACAAACATCCATCCATCCATGCATATCCTGCAAATATCTTATAGATGACAAACATCTGACTTCAGAGCAACAGAGCTCCTGTGCAGAATGTTCATGATTTTGCGAGTGCTGTGGTGACATGCTGTAGGATCCTGGACGATGAGAGCTGGTGGGTAGAGATTTAGGCTAATGTTCAAATTTGTTCATGTTCTTGTTTAATTTGTTGAATTATTTATAAGATGTTCATAGACGATGACTGATGTGTAAATGATGCTAATTCCTTTCAGGCCTTATTAACCTACAATTAGCAGTGTTTTAAAATAAATAATCAATTAGGCTATATTAATGATCTAATGAACTAATAACTGAACTAATAAATAGATTTACCCATTAAAAAAGCTCTGAGCTGTCATACGGCATGCTGATCACAATCGCATAATTGCATGCAAGTTTTTGAGACACTTTTGACAGAAAAACTGAAATCTAATGCTGCAAATTACTGAGCCAGATATTAATATTAATAAGTGGCAAGGGGTTTTCTGTCCGGCCTTAGATGAACCAACCTGCTGGAACGCTTCATACTGAATCCGCTCCAGCTGTAACATAAATAAGGTTTGTCCAAATATATTATTAAATGTTACTATAGCTACAGCTCATACACAGATACTTGTACAATGGATGCGCTTCGTAATCTAAATCTTATAATAGATCATCTATTATAATAATCTTAAAAAAAAAAAAAAAAAAGATTTTAATAAACAAGCTGTTCCCCTACAGAGAAATATCTTAAATGTTCATGGAAGGAGTCTGGCTTGACTCAAGGTGCTTTGTAATGCTTTCCCTGCATACTGTACATAGCTCATCATGATAGAGGGGTGAGAGAGGAGAGAAATGCTGGAGAAGAATAAATGTTCAACATTGCTAATGTACGTGTAATATAACAATTAATATGTAAACATTTTTTTAAGTATATCTGTAAGCTGTTAAACATCATTTCGGTATATTGCTGAATGTTATTTAGCATGCATATTGCTAAATAACATATTCTTTAATCCATCATCTGCTAATCAGACAATGTATTAGAAGGAACGCATTAACATAAACCTATTAGAAATTCACCTGGCACTGAACTTCAACCTGTCTGGTTCAGGATGTTATTAAAAAAAATGAATGCAATGGAGTCACAACAGCACTGCGACATAAAAATATTAACAAATGTAATAACATACTCCATCAATATAAAGTTTAATAAAAAAAACTTTTCATGTCAAAAAGACTTGAGATTAAGGCTGAGATTTTGTCTTCCAGGATGTTTAGGGTTACGGTCTTAAGGTTAGGGGTACACATTCAAAGATGGTCTCTGACATCACACGATGTACAGAGCTGCAGAGAGAGAGAGAGAGAGAGAGAGAGAGAGAGAGAGAGAGACGCTGGACTCAACCCAGGCTTGTCATGGAAGCGTCGTGTTAGGCTGCATTTCTATCCAAGCTACCGGCAGAAGATTGCATGCTGCGATTTGTATGTTTTAGCAAAATTCAGTATTGTATCAATTTACAAGGAAAAGAAAAATACACATTTTTGGCTTTTTTTTGGTTCATTTTGAGACATATCAACTTGATGTTTCGTCTAGGCTTCTGATTGGCCCCCTGTTGATTAGGGGTGCTCCTGACAGCACTTAACAGGGCGTTTTCACGTGGACAAATATATTTTTAACATGTAGGTCGTGTGGACAGAGTTATATAAAAAATATTAAGTAGAAAAAAACTGTTAAAAAAAAAATACCTGGCTGTGTGTGGACATGACCTTTGTTTCCTGTATCTGCCCTACAGTGTCTAACTGCTGGATTATTTATTATTACATAAGAGCAGAACTCTCCTGAAGAGGGCGCTACTTGTGCAATTTACAGAAGCCCTTATCCCGAGTGACTTACATGCATCTCATCGTTACAGCTAAGCAGATCAGAGTTTAGGGCCTTGCTCAGCAACCCAGCAGGGGCAGCTTAGTGGTGCTGGGATTTAAACTTACAACCTGCTTAAAGCATCAGAACTCCAAGGTCTTAATAGTCTAATACAAGAAACTGGATGCAAAGTGCTCCAAAAAGCAAACAGAATTGCACTATTTATTTATAATTACTATTTGCACTAGCATTGAATATAAAGCATTAAAGCTGTGCTTCACGCACGTTTCTCTGATGCACGTGACGTGGAATTGAAACACTCAAGGTCTTGACATGTAAAGAGTGTAAACGATTCAATCTGTGCTTTACCTTCATCACTGGACCGGTCTTAGTTAAGCAGACGAGCACATTGGCTGGTTTCAGATCCCGGTGCACTATCCCCAATCCATGCAGGAAAGCCATGGCGCTACTGAGCTGCCGAACCACCTCATGGTTCCTCGGGATGTCTGGACTCCTAGACAGTATGTAATGGTTCAGGTCTCCTCCATCGCAATACTCCATCACCAGCCACAGAGCCAAGCAGCGTTTTGGCAACTTTCCTGTTGATGCCAGGCCCCTCCTCGACTTGGCTATGTTTCTTGCTTGACTTTTAGACTCCTTGTCCACGACCCTTCCTTTAAGTGCAGTCTCCACGAGGTCAAGAGGGAGCTTGTCTGATTTTAGTGGCTGAAGCGTTTTAGGGCCAGTCTGTACCAGGCAGTTGTGGAGGGCGATGACATTCGGGTGACTCCTGGCAGTGGCTCTCATGGCCCAAAGCTCCTGCAAGTAGAGCTCAATGCTTTCTGGGCTGCAGCAGGGCAGACGTTTGATGGCCACTGTGTCTCCTCTGCGGCCCCACCAGCCTGTCTCCATCACATGACCCTCAAACACCACGCCATAGCTGCCCCGTCCCACTTCCCGCTGCAGCCTGTAGACCTGCTCCATGACAGATGGCTCTACCCTCACTGGAGTCTGTGCGGTACACAAGAGCCTGAGGCGATGATGTTTTCTTTTGCTTGAGCTGCAACAACAGGAAAAAGATATTTACCTCAAACCACAGCAGATCATTTCAACACTGAACTTAGCTTTCCAGACAGGGGGTTTCCAAACCAGGGGCTAATGAGCATCACCAAATGTTTGCGTTGATACTTTATTAAATGGCACAAAACTACATTCTAGGAATCTAGAAATTCTAGCTTGTCTTGATTTAATTTCTTAATAACCCGAAAAAGTCAGCATGAAATACTGCCATTATATTGCCAACATGTAATATATGAATACACCAAGTTCTCTTAAACATTGGATAAAAATAGTATTACTTTGATTACATTGCTTCTTCTTTTTTTTTTTTTACACGATTATATATATATATATATATCTCCATGACAGATACCCTCACTGGATATACAGTGGGTACGGAAAGTATTCAGACCCCCTTAAATTTTTCACTATTTGTTAATTTTGTCATTTTAGTCATTTGCTAAAATCATTTAAGTTCATTTTTTTTTCTCATTAAGGTACACACAGCACCCCATATTAAGAGAAAAACACAATTGTAGACATTTTTGCAGATTTATTAAAAAAGAAAAACTGAAATATCACATGGATCTACGTATTCAGACCCTTTGCTCAGTATTTAGTAGAAGCACCTTTTGATCTAATACAGCCAGGAGTCTTTTTGGGAAAGATGCAGCAAGTTTTTCACATCCTCTGCCAGTCCTCCTTGCAGATCCTCTCCAGATCTGTCAGGTTGGATACTAAACGTTGGTGTACAGCTATTTTAAGGTCTCTTCAGAGATGCTTAATTGAGTTTAAGTCAGGGCTCTGCCTGGGCCATTTAAGAACAGTCACAGAGTTGTTGTGAAACCACTCCTTTGCTATTTTAGCTGTATGCTTAGCGTCATTGTCTTGTTGGAAAGTAAACCTTCGGCCCAGTCTGAGGTCCTGAGCACTCTGGAGAAGGTTTTTTCGTCCAGGATATCCCTGTAATCATCTTTCCCTCGATTGCAGTCGTCCTGCCCCTGCAGCTGAAAAACAGCCCCACAGCATGGGGAAGGGTTCTGGTCGGCCCAAGTATCTTCCATTTAAGGATTATGGAGGACACTGTGCTCTTAGGAACCTTAAGTGCAGTAGAACTTTTTTAGTAACCTTGGCCAGATCTGTGCCTTGCCACAATTCTGTCTCTAAGCTCTTTAGGCAGTTCCTTTGACCTCATGATTCTCATTGGCTCTGACATGCGTTGTGAGCTGTAAGGTCTTATATAGACAGCTGGACTCAAATAAAGGTGTAAACCATCTCAAGGATGATCAGAAGAAATGGACATCACCTGAGTTAAATACAGTATATGAGTGTTACAGCAAAGGGTCTGAATACTTAGGCCCATGTGATATTTCAGTTTTTCTTTTTCAATAAATCTGCAAAAAATGTCAACAATTCTGTGTTTTTCAGTCAATATGGGGGGCTGTGTGTACATTAATGAGGAAAAAAATGAACTTAAATGATTTTAGCAAATGGCTGCAATATAACAGAGTGAAAAATTTAAGTGGGTCTGAATACTATCCGTACCTACTGTATATCCCTCACACAAAAATACATATATTATTGTGCAAAAAAGGTGGCTATTTAAAGTATTTGGGGTAAAAAAGAAAATACCTTAAAGAAAAAACAAAACAAAAGCAGAATAGATTCAGCGATTGATCACGATCCTTTGTATATCAATCCTTTGTGTGCTCCTTTTTGTGTGACAAAATTATTTGCAATTTTTTATTTAAAAAATTGTACGTGATCATAATATTTATAAAATTATAGATAAATCAAACAAATCGAATTCCTCATTAAGGTATTATGATAATATCATATCTGGTGGTCCCAGGCGATACCTGTGCCTACCGTGTGTACTTATACTAAGGTTTGGTTCTAACAACACTTGGTTTTCTACTTTTGTTGAATTCTCAATTCTGAGATTCTTGATCAGCTCTCGCAGCAGTTCAGCTACTGAGATGCTATTGCTATTCCAGACTGAGATGATATTATTGCTCATGAGATAAGAAGAGAACACTGCAGCTCCTGATACCAAATATCTGCTTATCTCGTGAGTACTCCTTATTTTAAACTGAGGTTGCAAACATGATGTCCTTCTCCTGCAACTAATTTCTTTCCTTGAGTGAGCTTCAGTAGCTGACTGTTCTGCAGTTAAATGCATGAATCTGATTGGTCAGAAAGTGTGCATTACTTTTATATAGCAGCACAGCTCCGACAGTAATTTGGGTTGTGGCGTGATCGAGTCTGGCGAAAACTCGTCTCTCAGACGTTCCAAAACATTTTGTGTAATTAGGCAAATAAATCTTTTAATTGTACAGTGCATTGTAATTAAACACTGCAATCAGCTAATGTATATGTGTGTAAGTGTAAGTGGAATTAAACACTCTGGACCATGTTGAGTTTTGCATGGTAAACACACCACCATGTTTTGCATACTAATGTGTTAACTGCCACTTTCTAGTCTAAACAAGTTGGATTTCTTAATGTGAGTGGGTAGTGACACACTCCGGTGTGGTAACTGTAGCTCAGCTTCTCATGGCCAGGAAAACCACAGCTTCCTGGTGCTGATTATTTTGAGCATGTCACATCATGCTTTATTCCTGTAATCATCACCTGTGGTGCTTGTGTTTCCTGATACCTAATACAACTGACAAGCTTCTTTTTACTGTTTCTGTTAATTAACACTAATGTACTTAATCAACGTCTTCAGACAGAATGTACTCTGGCAAAAGATCTGATCTCATACAGTATGAGGAAGTTCAAAGCATATACACTGCACACAATGTAGCTGGGAGCATGTTTGGTGGTGTTTCACGAGGCCCGGCAGCTGTCAAACCAAATGCTGACAAAATGCTAACAGATATTTTCCCCATAACATTTAAGTTATTATTATTATCATCATTATTATTATTATCATCATTATTATTATTATCATAATGGCATCTTTGCAGTATTTCTCTGCATAAGTCTGTTGTGACTTTTGCACTTAGCTCTATAGTAATGAGTACAATGTTAGAAACTATGCTTTAGATTAATGTCATGTAAATAATATGCTTTTGATACAAGGAGTGACCCAGATCATCTGTAACATTCAGTTAAACTTATCAAGATTCCTCTTATCACGATTAATAAACTAACAACATTCAAAAAAACAAGCGAAGGAGAAGTGAAAGTCTGGTCCGTGTTCAATAAAGAAGCCTTGTGAATTTACTCACCCATAAAAAAAAATCCAAGTGAACGCTGTCAAAGGTGTTTTGGTCGATTCTCGGATAAAAACACACCGTGTACTACAAAATGCGCAGCTAAAAAGCGAGACTTAAATCAAATGTATACAATGTATCATCTGCCTCTGATCTCAGCGGAAGTGCTGACCTTTTAGATCTTCCCGCCTTCAGCCGAATCTGCGCTCCTATTGGTCAGCCTGTGCTTCCTGTATCCCTCTGTCCAATCAGCGCCGTCGCTAAGGATTTAAATAGACCAGTGCAATGAAGTAATGATAAACATACGGACAGACAGTGAGTGAGCAGGCATGTTGATTTGATCTAATGCTATACATTTATGTAAATTATTATTATTATTATAAAAAAAAATCATTATTTTAATAAAGCGTATAAAATATATTAGGTATTGTAGTGCGTCATTTCAGTTTAAAATAACTAAATCAAACTGAACAGTTAGCTAAACAAATATAAGATTATATTTAATATCATTGTATTATTAGTATATAATAATTATATAAAAAATTGAATAATATAAACAATTCACGATAATTTTATATATATATATATATATATATATATATATATATATATATATATATATATATATATATACACACATTTTCCCCTGGAGGTAAGAGTTACAATACAGGAGTTACTTTAATTAAAACACCATGCTTTTTTTCCACTGGCTTTATATTATAAAGGATTATTCATAGAGTAAAAATGAGAAAACATTTATTGCTCTTGGTTTACTAAATGCCAAAAGATAAATTGCACACGATATGGCAAATGTCATCAAGCCTTCCATTAGAGTGAACAGCATATAGTACTCATTGAAGGTTAAACAAAAAGTGTCTGAGAATATTTGGAGACCTTTTAGCCAATATGTAAAAGATTTGGACTTGCACACTCCCACTTACTCAATCATCCTCTATAACACTTATGCTATACAGCAGGAGGGCTGTAGACCATATTAGATTAGATTAGATTCAACTTTATTGTCATTGCACATAGTTACAAGGCAACGAAATGCAGTTAGCATCTAACCAGAAATATTAGTTAGCAGTGGGGTATAAACATATATACAGATCTATATATACTATACATAAATAAATAAAAATAAAGGCTATGTATGAATTGGCTTTACAGAAGAATATACAGGATGTATATATTTAAATGAATATACAGTGTAAAGTGAGCAGAGATGGATGAATTAATTGACTGAATAAGTGTAGATATACAGATATGTCTAAATATAAGTATATCGAATAAAGATATACAGAAATTATATATGGTTGAATTTACAGGAAGGGCAAAGTATGAAAATATATATGAATAAATATGAATAACTTAACAGCTGGAAGGGAATGCAGAGAGTATATCTATACACACATATATACATATATCAATATACATATATTAGTGTACTGTCTATGTGCAGATTATACAAGTGAATTGTACCCTACCCAGGCAGGGTACAATCTGGACATTGGGCCAATCCATCACAGGGCCTAAGACAAACAATTTAATAACTAATTGTTACAAATGATCCAACCTCTTAAGTTATGGGCCCATTGTAAGTATTAAGCTTTATTTAGTATATATTATCTTTAGTGAAAACAGGTCAGTGTTTAGGTTCTTGTGTTTAGGTTAATTATTAGAACCTTTGAAAGGAGGTATAAATATGAAAAATATGATGTTCTGGTGGTGTCTTAAAACTAAAAATATTGTTGGAAAGAAATTAAACTATTTGGTTTTCACGTTACATTTACTTGATTAAAACTTTAATTTGTGCTACTAAAAACTTTTTTAAAAAAACAGTGAAGTTTTGTACAAGAATTGCATGCATTTTAGGAATCGACATCATAAAAAAAGGTTTTTGACTACTTAGATGCTTGCAGAAGTTGATAAGATAAAAAACAAGATAAAACTTCCAGTTCAGAGGCTGTTTTCTTGAGCTTGTCCTGGTTGTGAGTGGGGATTTACAGAAACCAGGTATATTACAGTTGTTAGTAAAGTTTACCTGCACCTTAGGAAAATACATTTAAACCAAAGTTTTTTTTACAATTCCTGACATTTAATCTGAGTAAATATTTTTTGTTAAAGGTCAGTTAGGATCAGAACTTTATTTTAAAAGTGTAAATGCCAGAATAATAGTAAAGAGAAATATCTATTCCAGCTTTTATTTCTATAATAAGATTTCCAGTGAGGCGGCACGGTTGTGAAGTGGTTAGCACTGTCGCCTCGCACCTCCGTGGCTCTGAGTTTGCATGTTCTTCACGTGCGGGGTGGGTTTCCTCCAGGTCCATGGTGTACCCCATCTCATGCCCTAAGCCTCCTGGGATAGGCTCCAGGCCCCCCTGCGACCCTGAATTACAGGATAAAGCGGTATAGATGATGAGTGAGTGAGTGAGATTTCCAGTGGGCCAGAAGTTTACATATACATAGTAATGTATAGTGTTATATAGTGTTAGGTTATATTACCTTTAAATTGTTTATCTTTGATCTAATATTTTGAGTTTCCTTCCACATGCCAGTTTGCCACAATTTTGGAAGTATGCTTGGGAACATGCATACTTGAGATGTTGCTTCAAATTATTCTATGATCTTTGTTCCTCATGAAGCCATTCATGTTGAGAAGTGCCCTTGTCCATTGTGCATCATAGTCCGCGACAATATGATGTGCATGGGGGGGCAAACAGTTCAATTTTTTGTTTTATCAGACCAGGAAATACTTCTTTAAAAAGTAAGATCTTTGTCTCTATGTGCAGCTGCAAACCATAGTCTGGCTTTTTTATGGCAATTTTAGTGCTGTGGTTTCTTCATTGCTGAGCAACCCTTCAGATTACATCCATATTAGTCTTGTTTTATTGTTGATATAGATACTTGTATACCTGTTTCTTCCAGTGTCTTTACAAGGTCTTTTGATGAAGACAGGGATGCATTCCTTCCTGAACAATATGTGGTACCATAATGTTTATACTTGGGTAATTTTGTTTGTACAGATGAACATGAAACCATCAGGCATTTGAAAATTGTTCCCAAAGATGCATCATATTTGTAGAAGTCATGGCTGATTTCCTTTAAATTTTTTTATGACATCAAACAGACACAGAATTTGATGTTTTGCCTCAAAATACATTCACAGGTATACCTCGACTTGACTCAAATGATGTCAATTAGTCTATCAAATCGTCTAGAATTTTCCAAGCTGTTGTAAAGGTACAGTCAATTAAGTGTATGTAAACTTTTGACCCATCGGAACTGCGATATGGTGAATTATTCTCATTTACTTATTCTTTATAGTGCTTATTCTGTACAGGTTCAGGTGAGGCCTGAAACCCATCCCAGAGCACATGGTGGGGTAGACCCTGGGTGTGGTGCCAATCGATCACAGTGCAGATATAGTGAATTAAAAGGAAAATGTAAACAATTATTGGAAACATTACGTGTCACACATTCAATTCAATTATAATTCAATTTTATTTGTATAGCGCTTTTAACAATTGTCATTGTCCCAAAGCAGCTTTACACATCAAAAGAATTATTTAAGTTTGTATGGAATGTGAATGAGTATGAATCAGAATGGTCAGATTGTCCCTGGTGAGCAAGCCGAGGGCGACAGTGGCAAGGAAAAACTCCCTGAGATGGTAATAGGAAGAAACCTTAAAGGAACCAGACTCTACAGGGAACCCATCCTCATTTGGGTGAAACAGAAAGCAGTAAATGATCTGCATTTATACAGTGTGTAGGGTGGGAGGCAGTTCAGCTATAATAGCTGATGTTAATTGATGTTAATATGGAGTCCAGGTAGTTATTGAAGACCCAGGTAGACTTGTAAGAAGTTCCAGTCCTGAACTATCGAACTGTCAAGTCCCCAGAGAAACAGTTGCCAACACAAGTCAAGGCCAGAACCATTTTCTGGGTAGAGAGAACCATCCCCAGACACCAGACGCATCCCAGAGAGACACACGGGGCATCCATGTGACGAGATCTTCAGCCAGAAGCCGTGCACCAGGATGGGTCAGACAGGTCCGGAGGGCAGAGGGAGTCTGGATCACTGGCAGCTCAGGAACGACATGTGTAGCTCGACAGAGAGAGAGAGAAAGAGAGAGAGGGGGAGACAGGAGAAGAGAAGGAAGAGAGAGAGCAGGAGAGAGAGCGGGAGAGAAGAAATAACAGTTAGGTCTGGTCACAGTCATATAATGTATAATGTGAATGTACATTTACTGTAGAGTGCAAGCAGAGACTCCGGCAGGACTAACTATGACAGCATAACTAAAAGGGAGGAGCCAGAAGGAAACACAGACATGAGGGCTTCCTGAGATGTAAAGCAACCAATCACCTCACCGTCAGCAAACCTGAGTGATCAATGAGAGTGAGGAAGACAGCATCTAAACATACCAGTTCACCATAATACTCTACGTCCATGAGTCCCCCAGATCTGCTCCTTTACCCAAAGCAAATCTTTATAAAAATGCTTGGTTAAATAAATAGGTTTTTAGCCTGGACTTAAACACTGAGACTGTGTCTGAGTCCCGAACACTATTTGGAAGACTATTTCATAATTTTGGGCCTTTGTAAGAAAAAGCTCCGCCCCCAGCTGTATTTTTCATAATACGCGGTACTGACAAGCAGCCTGCATCCTTTGATCGAAGTAGGCGTGGCGGATCCTAAGACACTAGCAGTTCGCTCAGGTACTGCGGTGCGAGACCATTTAATGCTTTATATGTCAAGAGTAGTATTTTAAAATCAATGCGAAATTTCACAGGGAGCAAATGAAGTGAAGATAAGATAGGGGTGATGTGCTCATATCTTCTGGTTCTAGTGAGGACTCTCGCTGCTGCATTCTGGACTAGCTGAAGCTTTTTTATGCATCTAGCTGAACAACCAGACAGTAAGGCATTACAATAGTCCAACCTAGAGGTGATAAAAGCAGGAACTAGTTTTTCTGCATCGTTTAGCGACGATATATTTCTTATCTTGGCAATATTTCTGAAGTAAAAGAATGCTTTCCTGGTAATATTATCTACATGAGCTTCAAATGAAAGGCTGGAATCTATAATCACACCGAGGTCTTTTACTGTTGCACTTGATGGAACAGAAAGGCCATCTAAAGTTACAGTGTGATCTAGAATCTTACTTCTAGCTGTATGCGGTCCTATGACTAGAACTTCTGTCTTATCCGGATTAAGCAGAAGGAAGTTAATTAGCATCCAATTTCTTATGTCCTGCACACATTCCTTAACTTTAGTAAGCTGTTTTTTCTCATCAGGTTTTGCTGAGACATATAACTGTGTGTCGTCAGCATAACAGTGAAAACTAATACCATGCTTACAGATTATGTTGCCCAGAGGAAGCATGTAAAGGGAAAAAAGCAGTGGGCCTAAAACTGGAACCTGTGGAACACCAAACTCCACTAGAGAACATGCAGAATAATTACCATTTAAGTCTACATACTGATAACGATGGGTCAGATAGGATCTGAGCCAGGAGTGGGCTGTACCCTTAATTCCTACTACATTTTTTAATCTGTGAAGAAGAATAGCGTGATCGCATGAAATAGATGTCCTAACCAACTTGTCAAAACTCTAGTTTATTAACATGAAATCTGTGAAGTGGTTAAAAAAAAATCAGTGTTACAAGTTTTAACATCAACTTAAGTGTATGTAATCTTCTGACTTCAAATGCATATTTATGTGTCATGCAGGTGATAGCTAGTTTTCGGACGTTACCTGTCACTCATTTATTCCCCATACCACTTCTTCTCTAAAGGTCATGGGAAGCCTGGGGCCTATCCCTGGGGACTCTGAGCACTAGGTCGGGTACACCCTGGACAGAGTGGAAATCTAATTTTAAAAAAAAGCATACACACTCCTGCAATATGGGAAATTTACCCATATTAACACCAATTAACTTATTCTGCATGGCTTCAGACTGTGGGAGGAAACCGAAGTATACAAAGGAAGTCCACCAAGCACGGAGAGAATGTGCAAACTCCATGGACACTGAGGCCGAAATCGAACCCTGGACCCTGTAAAAGTAAGGCCACAGTGTACAATGACATTTAATTGAAGAAAAAAGTTTTTTCTCTCTCCCTTACCATTTTCTATTTCACTGTTACAGCATTGTGAAATCCACTGTGATTGCGAGATACAGTCAATAAGCTCCATCTGCATTGGAGTTAGCTTGTACCTTGCCCTGAGTTACAGAGACTTGTGATTTACAAGGTGATGGTAAAATGAAGCTGTATGTGGTATTAACATTACAGATGGTTACTGATTATAGGATTTGCATGTTACAAGGGAACGGCAAATAATGGTACACCACACAGTATGATTTAGTATCATGCTCGATGCATTGCACCCTAAATGCCCATCTGTTGCACATTAGCAGCAAAGCAGGGGACAAAGCAGGGATTCTGTAGCCAGACTTTTTGCCATTTCACTTTTTTTTTTTTTTTTTGTCTTTTCCTTTTAGTAATAATTTCTTTGTCATGGTCAGGGTTTACATTGATCCGGAGCATATATTGGGTGAGAGGTGGTTAAACATCCCAAAAGGGACACCAGTCCATCACAAGGGCATGATGCATGATGCACATTCTCACACTTAGGGGCAGCTTAGCCTTGCCAATACATCTGCCAGCGTGATTTTTGGGAGGTGGAAGGAAAACCGTTTAAACCCACACAGATCAGACATTTATTTATTTTTTTGTTTTGTGGACATTTATATTTACACAAAGTTAAGTTTAGAAAGAGTCTGGACTAATCAAAGGCACTGTTGTTTTCTCGCATTTTCGCCTGGACCATTTTGACAAAAATAGATTGATAATGTAAATTTATTTACACTAAATCTTTTTAACATGAGTAAAATAAGAGACAGCTTGAATCTAGAACATCTAGTGACAACCGCGTGCCTAACTCTATGATATACAGGTATATATATCACCTAGACCTATACAGTCTTACCTGAGCATGTACATGCATCACAATTATCACCAACATGTAAATCACTAAACTAGAATGCCAACTTGTGAAACATAGTTGGTGCCACATGGCACCAATCCTGCCCCCTGCCAATGCAGCCTTGTGCACAATGGGCTATGGTGCAATGAGTGATACCTTTTGTTCATGCCTCTCCCTTTTCAGTTCATTGGCTTTTCTGTGGGATTGGGCCAGACAGCCTGGCCTTTGCTCTTGGTCCCCGTGGGCATAAATGAGCCTTGGGTGGCCATGATCCTGTCACTAGTTTACTGGTTTATTTATAATGGAAGTTATTTAATTCACCTTAAAATGGTGTTAATGTTACAGCTAACAGTTTATTTAAAGACATCGAGGTTGTCAGTCTGTTCAAGGAAATAAAAGTGCTAAACATTTTGAGTTTCAGTTCGAGTTCAGTTTTAGAATATTTTGGCTCTAATGTGCTGTCTAGTGATGTCGCGTTGAGGCCTCCAGATACATAAGATAATGCCAACGTAAGATAATGTGAACAATGCTGCAGCTGCTTCTGCAAGTGCACACAAAGTCATGTGTCAAGGATAAACCAGACTCTTTTGCTTTGCACAAGCCATATCTCACCATGTTTTTTCTGTAATAACATAAAAAGCCTCAGTCATGCGTAAGTATCATTCGATATGAGCCTGGAAAGGGATGCACACTTTTCAGACAAAGCTCCTGATTTGTTAAAAAGCGAAATGCCTGCTTACAGTCCTCCATAGCTCCTCTTATCGAATCATTCACCAGGAATTTTTCAAATGTGTCTGCATTTAAACAAAAACTTATTTATTATGAATTTCAGAACTTACATTCTCATCTGTACGAACTCATTTTATACAAACTTCCATAATTCTGATTGTGTAAAGCTGCTTTGTGACAATGACAATTGGTAAAAGTGCCATACAAATACAATTGAATTGAATCTGTTGTATTTTATTTTTCATGACGGATCTGCCTAAAATCATCACCAGGAAGCTACAACTAAGGCACATGTACAGTAATTGCCACCCTAGTCTAAATTTGAGCTAGTGCAGTGTGTCAGGCCATTTAGTTATTCTTCCTTCATCCTTATTAATAGCTTTATTTGTGCTAAGTGTATATCAGTTAGCTCACTGATGGAGAAGATTACAGCATTAGAGGTGCGCATTCAGGCTCTGGAAAGGGGTTAACATGAGTGAGAGCAGCATGGGTTCTGTAGGGGGGATATCTAGGTGCCTTAGGCAGCGATAACAAAGCCCCTGATTCCAGGATTAGAGCCCTCAAAGAGGAGCAAATGGGTGCCGACTCAAAAGCATAATTGCAAAGGCAAAGCTATCGCTAAGGCCCGCCCACAAGCGCACCACTCATCTCAGTCAAACTCATCATGTGTCATGAGAATTGTTCGCCTCGGTAAAGCACCCGCTGAGAAGCTTGTTGAAAGAGCTCTGGGTATAGAAGGCTCTATTATACAGCATGTAAAATTAGCTAGGCTTTTATGGCCACCTGCGCGTGCAAGGTGTATTCTGGGAGCTAGCGTGATGGACATACCAGGTAATCTAAGGGACTTAGGCAAGCATAGTTTTTTAGAAGATAGTAATTCATATAGGAGCTAACAATACATGCCATCATCAGTCAAAGGAACTTTATTGAGGTGTGTAAATGAGCAAAAGTGACATCCAATTCACTTGTAATATGGTCTGTAATGTGGTGTTGCAGTGAAGCAGGTTGTATCCAGGTGGTGCTCTGAAATCAGTGAGCTTTATTGCTGATTGTTATGGACAATTACTTGCTATAATTATAACTTGCTTATATTCTCTACTATCTATTCTGTATATTCTGTATACTGCATCGTCATGTTGCACAATATTTACTGCGTTTACTACACAGTACTGTATATACACACCATGTGAAAAAAAATTAAAAGACAAAACACAGGGAATGTTTTGTTTTTTTCACATATTTTGTTAGTACATCTGAATGTCCAAAAATAACTACAAAGTACAGAGCACTTTAAAGTTAACTGCCCTCTGATCAGGGATGTGTCTCCTTACTTGTGTTGTTTAATCTCAGGGAAGCTTTTGATTCATACTTCACTTTTCTCTAGACCGACTAAATGTTATAATTAAAGGGAATGGCCTCTTCTGGCTCAGGTTTATTTGACTGATCATTATCAGTTAATAGAAATAAATAGTTATGTCTTTATGCATAATAAAAAACAGATTAATCTCCCAAAATGCTTTATTTTAGACCCATTTTTTCCCCTTTAAATATGGTACCTCTTGATCCAATTATTGATAAGCATGGTATCAGTTTCCATGGCTATGCTGATGGCACACAGTTCTATATTTCAGCAAAGCCAGATAAGAGACACCAGCTTAATAAAGTTAAGGAATGTGTCAAAGAACTTTAGACACTGGATGCTTGTTGACTTCCTGCTACTTAATTCTGATAAGACAGAAGGACCAGAGGCAGCTAGAAGAGAGCTTATGTAGAACAGTATGTAGTAATAAAAAAAACCTAAAAGACCTTTTCAATTACATCATATGCAATAGTAAAATACCTGGAGTAAAGACCTTGGAGTAAAGACCTTGGAGTAAAAACGTTGGAGTAAAGACCTTGGAGTAAAGACCTTGAAGTAAAAACGTTGGAGTAAAGACCTTGATGCCAGTCTCTTATTAAAGGCTCATGTAGATAATATTACAAAGACCAATGTATTTATTCCCATTTTGCGATCATGGTACAGGTAATGTGTTTTTATTGGTATTAGGTCCATTTTGTTGAGGTTGTGTACGGAAGTGTTATGGTCAGGCAATTGCATTCATAAGCCAACATGTTTATGTGGTAGGTTTATTCCTAGTTAAATTCTCTACAGTATTAAATAAAAAGTCTGGAAATATATTTAGTTAAATACATTTTTTTCTTGAGTAAAGGTATAAATCAAAAGAGATAATGGGTATGGTGGGTTGGTACACTGGTTTGTTTGAATCACCCTGTTGATGACTACAGTAAGTGGCATGGCTTCTTTATGCCCCAAAGTCCACTCCTGCCTGTTCCTTATGAATTAAGTTCAGCCTGATACTCTATTTCTGTTTGAATTCTCCTTCACCTGACAATCATCCGGAGCTGCTGAGAACGGCTGCCTTGGATATCATGAGGTTGCTGTGAATGATACTACAAAGATTCGCTGAAGATACTGTACCTTTTTGGACATTTTCAGCTGTATTTCACTGACTTGAGGGTGAGGCTCTGTCCGATTTTAAAAAAATTATATTGATGCTTATGCACAGGAGTTTCCGGGACACCTAGAGCTGCTTAACTCTATAATGTTGTTCTTCCTGTCAAAGGGTCACCACAGCTGACCATCAAATCTGCATACAATTTAGCACCGGTTTGACACTGGATGTCCTTTCTGATGCAAACCTCTTATTCTATCCAGACTTGGGAATTGCACTAAGGATGCCCTGATTGCAGTGGCAGGGATTGGAATTGCGCCTTCAATTTACTTTTATTTATAAAGCACATTTAATAATGAACATAAATTATAATGGATATACATTTTTAAATATGAAATGTATAGATTCATAAATGTATGACTTCATTCGTTTAGTTATAGAGGAGCAGCTAGTGATTAAGATCAGAGTTCAGATAAACTTGAGTTCCAAAGTTGGTAATAGTCAGTCCTATTTCTACAACTTTTTAGGTAGACTCCTAGTTATTGTACACTGAGATGTTGAATTTGACATAGCAGTGATAAGTAAGACCAGCTCAATCTCGGGGATTCCTCTGGACACAGTACAGGATGTGGAAGAGAGGAGGACAGTAGCTAAGCTATCATTGGTGCTGGAGAATGACCCTTACCCCCTGTATGAAACGTCTCTGAGCAGCTCCTTCAGTGACAGACTGTAACATCCTTTGTGTCTGGAGGAGCGATACCAAAGGTCTTTTCTTCCTGCTGCTATTAGACTGTACAATCAGAGCTGCTCTCAGTGAACCAGTCTTTATAATGTACACTGTTATTACTGTTATTGTTACTGCAATAGTAACTGTGCAATAACACCATTTAATACTGTGCAATGTTACCTGGTGCAAATTGTTTGAAATTGTAACTATTGTATTGTTTGTTTCTTTTTTTCTTTTGTATTGATACAAAATTGATACTGTCTCTACTTTATATTTGCATATTGCTTTTTGTGTTTTGAAATAGAAATTTCCCACTGTGGGATGAATAAAGGTATTTCTAATTTCTGAACGGATTATTCCCGATATTCACAAATTTATCTTAAAAAAAAAAAAAATTTAAGGGCCATAATACATGCTGTGCCAAGCCATGACTCCTCCAACGTGCTTGACCCATGAGCCATGAGATCGTAAGTTTCGGATCATAAGTTTCTTCACACTTTGGCTTTTCCATCACAAACTTTTGTGGCTCATTTCTGCTCATCTCTTTGCTAATTTCAATCTGGCTTTTGAGTTCTTAGTATTGGTCATTTGTTCGCATCTTTGCCTTTAAGTTTCTAAAAGCTGCTTGTTGTTGGTGATGTCACCGCCTGTTATTTTTGGATTTTCCTTCACAATGTATCTGTCATCACTTGCTGTTGGTTTTCTTTTACTGACTTGTCACTTTACTTCATATCTGCTTTTTGTGTAGCAAAAAATGATTGGCCTTACTGTTCAAATACGTTTAGAGGGGACTATATATATATAATTGCCTCCCCAACACACACACACACACACACACACACCATTTATTTAATTATTTCAGAATAATGAAATTCGAAACGTGTCAGTCGTCCCTGCCTTGGTTGACTTAGTCTTGCAAATAATGCTTCCCAGAAATTTATAATTTTTTTGATCTACGTCATTAAATACTTGCATGCATTTTTTTTCCATTTCTGGCGGATGAAATCAATTAAAGGTCCAGTCGTAATAACCATCATCAAGGTCTGGGCAGCCGCGCACCCCCCATAAACCAAAGTCGTGTCTCCACCAATGGCTTGGGCATGCATCGGTGCTTTTCATCGCCTTATAAGACAATACAACCTGCCGGGAATGATGAAAGGCAGCGAAATGGCTTTTCAAGCAGAGTCGGCTGAGCACAATGCGTCACACAGGTGAATATGTCTGCTCACCTAATTGCATATTTTGTGGGGAATTGACTTTTCAATTTCGCTTTGGTGCTGGACGAGTGAGTGAGGGAGTAGGGGGAGGTAGCTTTATTCGATCATATACTTGGACCTTGATGCAGTGCCCAGGATTCACAGGCCAGAGTAATATGATGTGACACAGCGTCTGATGAATTTCATCTGTAGAGACCTGGAAGCTTTTTATTTGGGCTTTTTTTTTTAGATCTAAGTCCAAATATAACATGGTGCAGTTCACACACTATGGGAAAAACAGCCTGAGTGGAAAACTGCTTCAAGTATTTGGAGGGATTCTGCTAAAAAAAAAAAAAAAAAGGTTCTAATCAATGCATTAACTTTAGCAGAAAATGGTAACATGATATGCTGATAATCTCTTGCATATTCAGCAGCTGCATTTATAAACTGTTGGGTTTGTATACAGTATGATATTTTTACAAAGGTGTTATCCTTAACATTAAAAATCTTAACAGCATGTCTTACATTGTCCTTAAATAAACTATGTAGCTATAAGTGATCTGAAAACAGAGTTTGGTTCTAATGTTGGGTTAACATTAGAGTATAATTGATCTTCCAGTATTTGCAATTAAAATGATTAGGCACATCAAATTACCCTGATCTGTTTTTCACAGACTCTTGGTTGGAGTGTTTTATCAGGTTGGGAAAAAAATGGCTTCACTGAAATGTTCCATATGCACATTTGCCACTTAGACGTTATTTCCACTATTAGCCATCTGCCTCATATCGATATGTAATGTATGTCGATATATCACAGGGAGCTTTTTATACATATATGTTAAAACAATACATAGTGATGTTTGTATGCCCCTAAATGTAAAATTATAATTTTACCCATACATGTAATTATGGGGAAACAACATATATTGTATATTGGCAAGTAATTTAACCAAGTCGTTTTAAGGTAATTTAAATGGTTCAGAACACTTAAACTGGCAAGCACAGGCCCCAGAACACAAAGTGTCCAATGCACCCAAAAAAATCCAATTAGCTAATTCCCAACGGTGACTTTTTGTCTGGACAGTGTATGTATCCTGTATATAAAACATATGTCAATATCTTAAATATATAGGAAATTCATCTATGTCTATATTTTACAGTACATTTCTGTATGGGCTGTCATTGTTACTTCTTATACCACAGCAGTTTGGTATAAGACATTTTTGATTTGTTAACAATGGCATCATACTGTTTCGACATTTATTGTTACATTTAATTTTCTGTAACACGTAGGAAATATTATAACAGCACTCTTAAAATTCTTCTACAGCATCTCAATAGGCTTGAGGGCTAGACTTGGCCATTCCAACACCTTTATTTTTATCATTTTGTTTTTTTTAGCCTTTAGATCCTGGTTTGCTGGTAGGTTTGAGATCAGGTCATTGTCCAGTTTCGTCACCTAGTGTCAGCCTAACCTGAATATAATTCTCAGAATGTGCTCCTCAAATTTGTCTTAATGATATATCTTCTGGTATAACGTGGCGTTCATCTTTGCCTCAATGACTTCAAGCTTTCTAGGTCATGTGGCTGCAAAACAACCCCAAATAACCAGCCCTTCGCCACCCTGCTTGGTGTGATATTCTGTGTTTGGTTATTGACAAAAAATGAAGCGTGAAAGCATGACCAGACATCTCCACACAACTCCGCAAACCGTACTCATACTGCTACATATTTTTGGGGGTGTTTAATTAAACGCTTTTCCATAACAGCCATATTTGTTCAATTTATTTTAAATTGTGCTTTTAAGAACATAACCAGTTAATGTCCTAACTGAGGACTGAGTGCTATAAGTTGTCTCACAAAGCCATGAGTTCTGAAAACCTTCCTGTGTTAGAATATTTGAGGCAACAGCTGTATAGCTCACTCTCCCAAAGATTTCCAAAAATGCATTTCCCTGTCAAATCATTTGGTGTCATTTTGTGCTTTCACCTTTCTACCAGTTTTGCTTATTTTTTGGAGGCTTGTGGACAGAATTAAATGTGCAATGAGCTGTAGTGTGCTTATACTTTGCCCTTAATGGATGATTGAGCTTCATCATCATTCTATGCAGTGACTGAGTTAAACTAAATCATAAATGTCTAGTTCAGTTTGGCCTGTGCTTTAATCAGTTTATGTTGAGCAAATGCCGAACAAGTGCATGTAAATAAAATTATGTATTAGGATCAGTGGATTTATAAACCTTTAATTTGCTCTACAATCAAGCAACTCATGCTGTTTTAAAATATTAATCATCACATTGTGGCAAATCAGGATATTTGCACTACTGTGAGTTGATTCATACTAATAACAGATACAGAAAGTCTACACACCCTATTAAAATAGCATTTTTCCCGCAACAATCTCAAATTCTCACATACAATAACCTAAACCATATAACAAAATGTGTAACAGTATAATGAGGACAACGTAGGTCAATTTTTAACATAAGTTTGTGCATTAACAAGACAGCTGATCATTCAAAGAACACAATACCGTATGAGAAGATTTTCTCCTGCTTGGGACTGGGCTCAAGTCCCGGGAAAGTTTTTAAGAGCCTTAAGCCTTCAGATAACACCATGACCACGGGAGGTAGTGAGCACCTCATTTGTACATAGTATGCATGTAAAGCATACAATACGCTGTAAAGTTCTTCATGTTTCCCCAGTTCGACATGCTAGCAATTTGCCACTAGCTAACTTGTTTGTTGAATGTTTTGGCATGTGATGTAATAGGGCAACTGGAAACCTGCTTCACTTATCGTAGTGCAGTCAGATATACTTCAGTCCCTAAATCAGACATACTAAGACAAGAGCCGTAGTCCAGTTAAATGAGTTAGATAAGTCGAGCTATAACCAGAGCTCCACAAATTTAAGGTTTGGGTTGAGTCTGTGTCATGACCAACAGTCCAGCAGGTGCATGTTCAATATCCGAGGCAGCTGCCTTCTCACATTAGTGACATGGTTATTTACTCTATAGGAAAACAAGGATTTAAATACACTAAATGAAAGACTTTCATATGATGGTGAATGAGTGACATTTTTGAAATAGATAAATACAAAATAGAACTTCCTTTTTGTCCCTGTCCTTTGCTCTGAGCTGTACCGCCTCAACAGCCCACTGAGACGATTCTTCACCTCCGGGAGTGTTTGTTTTTCTCCTTGGATGCACCCATTGGCCTTTATAAGCTTCTCCTTTATGCAAAAAATAAGAGTCATTTTTATGTGTGTATTATCGCACCTAAGCAGAGGTTGTGTATGTGTTGAAGTTGTTTTTTGGGAGCTTAGGAGCAGGAGTGACGTCGTTGGTGAAGGTATATACGTAAGCATTGACTAAGGGTTGCTAGTTGACTAAGTTATGCATGATTCCACACCTTAGTGCGCTCCTGCTTATGGAGTGGAAAAGCGAGGGACGGGGGATGAAGGGAGGGGGGGGGGGGGGGGACCAGGGGAAGGGGCGGGTTTGTTATAAGAGAGGAAAGAGCGTGAAGGCAAGCAGCTGAACAAGACTGAGGGTTGTACACTGCTGAAGAGTCAGAGTGTGTGTGTGTGAGTGAGATCACGACTTCCTCAGCACCGAAGCACAGGTAAGGCTCGGCACATCCTCCTAAGCTTTTTCTGTTGTGTATGTGTCTGTGTGTGTGTGTCTGTGTGTGTGTGAACATTACATTGTGGTATTAAATTGCCTTATATAGTTGTCTGAAAGAGAGATTACTGTACCTTTTGCTTCAGTTTACTCCTTATTATTATTATCACAATCTAAGAAAGCAGTGTAATTAATGTTTACAGACTGAAATGTATTTTTATTGGAGTGCTTTACAACTCCCATGTGACAGTTTATAATGACTAAGCAGGTCTCCAAAAACACATTCGTTTGATCACTTTACCTGTACAAACCTGATCTTCCATTGGCTGCTGCAATATTACACTTTTGGGATTTATACAGAATATTGTTTTCTTATATATAAAATTACTTGTAGGGACACAGTTAACAGAAGAGGTGACAGAATTAATTAAAAAGTTATGGCTTAGGTTTCTCTTTTTGTCTTTTTTTTTTACATTTAGTTAATTTAGTTTCTTTGGTAATTGAAATTCAGACATGGCTTTCTCTCACCACGGTCTGTATAAATACACTTGGCCAAGCTTCCGTCTCAAACACCTTAGTGGCTTTAAAGAGGATGCGGGAGCTTGATTTTTTCGCCCTACCCCAATTGTGCCTAATTATACAGAAGGGTTTTTCTGCAAGAGCTTTGTTGCAGCAATGTACGATAAAACACTGAATTGTTCCTCCACTTCTTCCTTGTTATGCAATCACTGTGGAATCATTTCCTCTATTTAAGTGCATACCAAAGGAACATTTCTTTCCAAGAATAAGCACCTGATTATTACACAAGAGGAAAAGGATCTTAATCTTAATAATATCGATCCAAAATACTACTCAGGAGTGTAATGTTTAATTGATTCCTGACTTTAGCAGTTAAACTGAAATGTTCGAAAAATCCTTTGAACATCAAAAGTCATTTGAATTACAAAATGTAAAACCTAATGTTCTTGTGGGTATAAATGGATCACATCTGAGCTACTTGATTCTTATTGACATTGCTGTTGCCATGATCCTGACGCAAGCAACATTTTTTTTTCCATTTGACTGAACTGAAACACACAGCTGTAATTTCTTCCTCATCTGAAGGTTAAGTATGCGTATCTTCCTGTGCCCGTCAAATACGTTTTGGGAGTAATTTTGTGTCAGACATGTATTAAATGTCCTGTGAAACCAATGTAATGTCTCTGAGCATGATTAACCATGACAAAAACCATAAATAATGAAGAATATAGAAAATATTAAAAGCAATTAGGAGGTAATACTGAATACAAGTAAAATGTGCTATTTTGAAAATAATTTAATTTAATATCCCAGTCATGTTTTGCCTAATTGTTCAATTCTCATTTCCATTAGGACTGTGGCTTCTTACAGTAATTGCTTTTAACACCTTATAATTAGTTACATCTGTCAGGAAAATGAATGCTTGTAAGCTGTGAACTAAGTGAACTGCGCAATGTGCACAATGACTTCCCTCTTTCCTACTCCTGAATTAACAGATAAATCAAAGCAGGTGCTTGATATAGTGTGAGTTTTAAAATACGCAATGTGTAAATCGTAAGTGTGCGCACACAGAAAAGGAGAAAATCTCTTCTTGGGCCATTCCTATATGCATGGGAAAGTATGCATGATCAAATACTTAAGCATTTGATGTGTTAATGTATCATCAAGTAATGCCTGAGAAGTTTACATGGTGATTTATTGTCACATTTTGACTATGAGTTTAGCTGATTGATAACTTACAAGGTGGCATGTTTTTGCAAGGTGAAGAATTTTTAAATATGTCCTTATCAGCTGTTTGAATCTAAACTTTGTGATTTGTGCTGGCTCTTCATTTCAACTTTAGCCTCTTGCCTAATCACTAGTCCAAAAATAGCATTGAGATGAGTTCCTGAGAAATTTCTGCCAACATAACAGATTAATTTGATATCCATTTTCCATTGAAGTTTAGCTGACTGACTTTGTAACAGTTTTTGTAAATGTCTTTACCAACCTGAGTTCCTAAAGCATCCATTCACTGCCTTGGATTGCTTCTTTTTTTACGATAAAGTCCCTCGTGGGCACTGGGAGATAATGTAATAATTGCTAGTGGAGGAGGAGTAAAATCATCTTCACAGATGCCGTACCTTTAGGCTATCGATGCGTTCTCAATTAAATTGACCGAGCTTATGATGTGTCTGTAGGCTGACTGAAAATGTATCTCATTATGACAATGAGAGTTCTAATGATTAAAATAAAATGACACTGCGAAAAGGCAAAATGAAATTGCTGAATGCGGGGTAAAATAATGTGGGCCATTACTTAATACGTTTTATTTTATAGACTCATAGGCTGGGTGATGGGGGGGTGGGGTTGGTGTGGTGGTGGTGGTGGTGGTGTGTGTGTGGGGGGGGGTTACGGGGGGGAGACATGGACAATTAGATTGTTACGCTCACTTCTACGTAAGCAGCGCCAGACGTCATAGTGAGGATGTACAGATTTGCTTATCTGTCTTCAACCTGCAACACAGTGCTAACAGATTGGGTGGTGAGATGGAGTGTGGCCTCAGGAAGGAAAAATGAAACTAGCTGTTTACCTTGGAGTTGATAGCATCAGGTGGCTCCTTGAATGGGAGAAAGGGAGCGGGCTGCTTTAATCGGATTAAAATTGCCTCAGATTTATCATTTCACAGCTCTTCCCTGGGGGAATGTGAGTGGTGGCTTGCAATCTCTCCGCTGCAGCATGCAGTCCTTTACAAACCCATTCAGCGTAACACTACATTAATGAGGAATAGTGTTAAAAAATTTAAATTAAACTTTAAAAAAAAAAAAAAAAACCTTACAATTGTCCAATTTTTAAAACAAAAGCTATGGGCATGTAGTCAGTGCATTAATCCTGCTGGAAAGTTAGTTTTTATACTGCAAGCAATTTTAATAAAAATAGTCAAACATATCAAGAATTTTTTTTAAGAAGCATGCTTGAAGTTGGAATTACTTAAAATTGGCTTATTAATCCTATATTTGGTTTATTTTAATATTATAATAGGAAATACTACATACATATGTATTTTATATCTAAAAGGATTGATATATAGATATATAAATTGGACTGCTTTGATGTCTAAGTTGAATTGAGTAAATCTGATTAAATATTTTTCTATTTGTACTCTGTTATAGTTGTGTTCATACTTTATCCGTATTATTATATTTTATGCACCTTAAAGGGTAACACCTAATTTCGTTGTACAATGAGGATAAAGTGTCTATATCTATCTATCTATCTATCTGTCTATCTATCTATCTATCTATCTATCTATCTATCTATCTATCTATCTATCTATCTATCTATCTATCTATCCTTTTTATACTTTATAAGTTACCATACAGTAGGTACAATTCTGTGAGCCAGCTGGTACTAAGATCTCTGGTAAGCTGTAGAATTATTGTGTTATGTACTGTATAAAGTAATAAAAAGTTGATTAAAGTCATTGTGCACTGAAGGGACACTTTTGATGGTTACTTACATCTCGCATTGTTCTCACACTGGCTGCTTTTTATTTCCTTATTATCTCCAAAACCCCTTTCAATAAAAGATTTTAAAGAGGAAGATAATAATAAAAAAAAGAGCTTCTGTCATGTAGCTTTTAGAAAATTAACTGAGCTGCATTAACGATGAGTGTGAGTGTGTTAAATTGACTGAAAAATGTTTTCTGGTCATCCTGCCATCGTAAATGGCTTCATTGCTCACAATCACACAGTATATTATTAGCCTGTAATCAGTCCTACACTTTTTACTCACTAAATAGAAAGTTTCTAAGGAAAGAAAGAGAGAGAAAAAAGATTTGACTTCATTACAGTTGGAGGTTGATTTTTGGTTAAAGGTTGATAAAAAGTGTGTGAGGCCCTAATCTCATCGTGACTAATGTGTGCTGGCAGAGTGACTCAGAGTCCTTGTTACTCACAGTCACTCGCTCTCTCTCATTTCCTCTTCATTATGCCATACAACATGCTAATTCAGACATCAATTAAAGGCTATGATGAGTTTTGTTAATGAACTTTAGAACGAGAGGAAAAACAGATGGTGAATGTTTAATTTTGCCTTCCACAACATAATGTGCTAAGAAAGTGTAATCAGCCTGTGCTATAAAAAATCCTGAGTGGGGAAGACTGATAAACTCAGAGGTTAGGTTTATAGATGTGGACTAGGGGCAAAAGGGGGTGCAATTAAAGCTTAAGCCCTAACGTCCTACATCAATGTCCTTCAACATTACACTTTGCCCTTGAGAAAGACACATGTCTTGATAAAGCATCTGCTGCAGGCTGGAGATATGCACAATTAAATGGCATATGGCATAAAATTTCCTCTTGCATGCCTCATTAGGTCATGTTTGGCCAAGGTGGAAATGGTTGTGAAAAATCATTGAAAATAAATGTTATTGTGTGGATTTGAATATAAATAATTACTTTTATGCGTATGTATTGGTATTATTGGTACTCTATCGGCTGAAGAGTATATTCATAACCCACACTAACAAAAATAATGAAATAAAACAAACACTATAGACATTTTACTATTCCTTACACTTACTATAACTGCTATGATATATCTTTTTATAATATATATTTTTTAGGTTTAAAAAATAATATAAGAAAGATGTGCTTCTCTTCTATCTTCCCTAACCTGGTAATTTAATCTTGATGCTGCTGTTGTCCTTCAGCCTCGGTTTGCAGCAGACACTATCAAAAACCCATGAAATTGGGTTCAACAGTTATCGCACCGTGAAATTATCATGCCATTCCCCTCTAATGCAAACATGTACTCCAAATGAATCCAAATGCAAGCATTGCCCTTGTACTTATAAATATATACTGTATATATATATATATATATATATATATATATATGCATGGTCATGTTATTATCATCATATATTAAAATCATAACTTTTGTTAGATATTTTTAATTAGTTAAATCATAGTTTTGCTTTATGTATAGTGCATACAGTGTATACAATGTTTACAGCGTGTGTATCTGTACAAATCTGTACAAAGCTGCGCTTTTGAAGTTGCTATGACAAGTTCCCAGTAATGGTTTAACAAAGGAAAACTGGTAAACGGGTGACAGGGTCATGGGCAGCCAAGGCTCTCTGGTGCACGTAGGGAGTAAATGCTGACCTGTGTAGTTTAATCCAATAGAACGCTGGTGTAGATCAAATTGATAAAAATTGATGAAAAGGTAAATGCTGGTTCCAATGTAAATGTGTGCATCACCGTTATGGTGGCAAAAGGGGGACCTACTTAGTATTAGGCAGGTAGTCATAATGTAATGGCTGACACAAGGGGTAGTCAAGACAGACTGGGACTTGTGATGAAACGTTCTGTAAATGTCAATGTCAAAGGTTTCAATACTATATATACTATATTCTTAGCTGCAGTAAAACATTTGAAGGGTACAAACGTTTTTAAAAAAGGCTGTAAGTATGTAAATGAATGTTCAGTGATAAATCTCTAATCTTTGATAAAATGACTGATAACTTGTCACCGATTTGTAGAAGACACACATTTGTGGGAACTGTACACGCAATCATTCACCAACACCACTTGCACATTACAGGAACTTCTACAGTCCTGATCTTGCTCCCAGCTATTTCAATTATGTTTATAAATGTTTGGGCCAATAAAGGATTTCCTGGGTGGCTGTGGTTTCAAATGTAAAGCAGGTAGTCACATCATGGCTCTGGCAAACTCAGAAAACTTTCTACCTTGATGGTTTCTTAGCACCAAGGAAACACTGGGATAAGTGCATTAGTGCTGCAGAGGATTATATAGAGAAATAAAGTTTTTTACTCTTATAACTGTGTTCTGTTCTTGTATAAAGTTAGACAATAAATTATGCTAGAAATGACTATATTTTGATGCTTGACACATTACTTTTGTTTTTTACTCAGTAATCCAGCGACCTTTCACCCTTCACTACCGCTTAAAACTCTACACCAGGGTTTTCCATAAAAAAAAGCCATGAAGACGCCACTTTGGGTTCTTCTCTTATTGAGCTTGTGTGTCCCTGGGCGAAGCGACTGCCAGGGAGATTGTTTAACCTGTGGACTTCTCCTGCCTCCACAGCAAACGTTCAACACCCTTGTGAGTGATCTCTCTCTCCTTCTCTCTCTCTCTCCTTCTCTCTCTCTCTCTCTCTCTCTCTCGCTCTCCTTCTCTCTCTCTCTCTCGGTCTCTCTCTCAGTTTCTCTTATATTTCACATAAATGTACACATCAAGGAAAAAATTAAAAAGTCTCTTGATTTGTTACCCTACAAAATCCCAGACTGTTATAAGCACTGTTTAAATTGCAGACAAAAAAATAGCTTTTAGTGTCACAGCACTTGCTCTTTAATCAAGTTCCTAATGGGTTTGAAGATGCAAAATGCTGTGCCCGAGTCACTTCAGTTAATATATGCACATAATTGGTTAGAGAAGAGTGTGCCACTTATGTGTATGGCATTTTACCGAGTGGCTATATCGAATCTCATAAGGGGCTTTTCAGGCTTAAAGAACTTACCTTATGATTTTTTCACTTTCAGCCACTTACATGCTCATGTTGAACTACCTGCACTTACACATACAAATATGTCTGCACTCTCGTGCCTGTTTTTTTAACCATGCCTACATGGCACGTACAGTAGAACAGTCTGTAGGCTGTTTTTAATTAGAAATAGGTAATTAATTTTTACAGACATCCTGGTCAGAGCTTTCTGTTATATGAAGCCTCATTTTTGTGAAGCCTCTCGCTTCAAAAGGGACAATTTCTATTTCTTAAGTAATAGACATTGTGCCTCTTTCCGAAGATTAGACGCCTTTCCTACACCCACGGGCTGTGTTAGTGGGAAAATGAGGATTCATTTAAGTTCTGATCGCTGCACTAATAGGGCTATTCTGGTAAAAAGTCAAATGTGTCTAACTGGCCCGTGACATGATGTTTTGGCAGGTGTGTTTGCTGGAATGTGAGGCCCAGGCGTTCCCCGCTCATACCTGGGAACTCTGCTACCAAGTGTTGGGTCTAAATCCAGCTGCATTGCCACCACAGGATCTATCAAAGCGTTCAGAAGATGAAGTAAAGCCTCTGGCTATTGTGAAGATGGAGGATGAGGGAGTAGAATATTCAGAAGCTTTGGAGCGATTCCGTCACATGGCTCAGGCGCTCAGCAGTCACGAACCTTCTGAGGAGGCACAAAAACCGGATCCGTTTGGGGAAACCTATGACCTGGGGCTCGACTCTGGTATGGAGGTTGAGGAGGAGCAAGACAGAGCCGAGAAGGGGGAAGAGCAGGACCAAGATAGTGCCTCCGCCCTCAATCTCTCCAAACGCTTTGGCGGCTTTATGAAAGGCCGCCATGGCTTCCGTAAGCTGGTGAGCTCTGGGAGACCCATGCAGAAGCGCTACGGTGGCTTCATCGGGATCCGGAAGTCAGCCCGCAAGTGGAACAACCAGAAGCGAGTGAGCCAGCTGCTGAGGCAGTACCTGAGTCTCACCGCACGCACAGGCCGCTCGGGCCAATTCTCCAACCTGTCTACAGCTGCGGTTCGACAAAAGAATGAGGTTTAATCACCATAGAAAAGGTGCCGATCTCTCCTCTTACCGCCATCATGTACCGCATCCAAGATGAGCTAAAAGATATTGCATTGATATCCAATGAGGATTTTTTTGTTTTGGTTGTTTGCTTCCACTATTGATATTTCGAGCTCATTGTGCTCACTAATTCAGTAACAAACAAGCTGTTGGTTTTGAATTTCAGCCACTTGGCTGGGTTTTAACCTTGGCAGAAATAAAAGCGATGCACTGAATCTTCCATCGAGCATGTCCATCATCAGTATCAGCTCTGGATGTCGGAGGAATCGCAGAGCACTGTGGTCGTTTGTTTTTCGTCGTATGAAGTTGAATGTCATAAAGGAAAAAGCACTTTATCTATTTTATCATCCTGTCTTTTCCACCATTGATAACACTTGATATGGGTTCAAAACAAGGGAATGATCCAGCATGGATTTTTTTTTTTAATGTCTTATTTATTTTTATTTAAGTCTCATATTTAAGAACATTTCTCATCAAGAACTTTTGTGTTGTTTGCTAAAATCGAAATGAAAAATTATAGTGCATGATGTGCGCTTCCACAGTCCAAAAACATGCAGAAGGTTACCTGGTGTTTCCAAATTCCCTGTGGGTTGTGAATAACCTGTGGGTTGTGTGTGCCCTGCGATAGATTGGCACCCTGTCCAGGGTGTACCTCACCTTGTGCCCTAAGTCTCCTGGGATAGGCTTATTTAGTGCCCTAAGTCTTAGGGCACTAAGTAAAGGATTACACAGTACACAGGATAAAGCGATATAGACAATGAGTGAGTGAGCAAATTTTGAATAAGGGAGCCATTTTAGATTCATCCCCCTCTAGAATACGTCAAACCTAAATCTGTGGAGCAATTCTGCCCTCTAGAGCTCCATCGCTTTCTTTGACTCATCTACACACACAAGCACTTTGATTTGACTTTGATTTAAATTTTAAATGATTCCTGTTCTAGGTCAAATTTCAATAAAGGACGAATCAAAGTGAAATTATTTAAGTAATTATTTTTTCCTCATAGTATTCATTTAAAAAAAGGAAAGAAAACATTTAATTGTTATTATTATTATCTTTATTATTAATATTATAATTATTTATTATATTATATTATTTAGGTAAGTGGTCTATTTAAAGGTTTTGGCATACAGGTCTGTGTCCATTACAGTATTCTTGATTTTTCATTTTTATTTTTGTGGAAAATTTATCCTTTAAAACATATTACACTTTGGCTTTGTGGAAGGATTCAAACACTTCTTTTCTTTTAGGTATCTTCCCCCCTAAAGTGATCTTTTCCTTTTTTCGACTGTACATAAAAAGCATATAAAATGTCAATAAAATAGTTTATTATTTCTCTTGTGGCTTGTCATGCAACCATCAGCTTTTCCATTGTGCATATACTGTCTTTTAATCATCATGTCATTTTAAAAAGCTAGTGAAGGCAAATGCAAGTGCAGATCTTTTATTAACCAAATGAGTGAATGCAAACAAACACACACAACAGAGAACACAAAAATCATGAACATGGACTTTATACATTCAGCAAAAAAAGAAACTATGAGCAATAAAAGGCATGCACGGCGGATAGGACAGAAGCTGGACACTAAAGGAAACTAATCAAGGTGTGGAGACAGGTGAGTGGTCGACATGTGATGTCCCGGGGCTGATGGGTAAAGTAGAGCAGAGTCTTTTTGGCCTTTACCCTGACAGTTCCCTGTTCTTTATGAGTACTGTGTGTGTATAATAATTGTCTAACATTTTAATACATCACACACATACACAAATCGTAATACTGTTACACATGATGGAAAAGCATAGCACAGCTGCTCAGCATTTGCCAATACTGTACCTTTAACCCTTATGTACTTAAACCAAACCAGAGATGAATTTTAACAGGTTTCAGCAAAAGAAAAAAGACTGTACAGATGTTAACTATATACTGTACAGAACTGAAAATCACTTAAATTATGCAAGGAAATTATAAAAATTGTTTTTAAGAGCTTTATTGGTTTAAGGGATCAAGGACTGCGCCACATTTCTGACCGGAACTCACGTCACAGAAATAGATCATAAAAAATATGCCTTAACCTTTATGGAAAACAGGTACAAAAGGTAAAAATGGGATTGTCTGTGTCTTCTACACTGCCGAGAGGAGGCGAATAAAAGAAAGGATTGTTATTTTTTTAGTCAGGGAAGCGCTGACAAGCCTTCTTCCAGCGACAAGCCGTGCACCACTGCTCCCTGCGCTCCACGCCGTACACTTTGCGGCACTTTCTTGCCTCGCCCCGACCTTTCCTGAACGGACACACACATGGAGAACGGATAAAACCCTTTATAGTATAACCTCAGAAAGAAATTGCTGCAGTGGCATCATGGCCGGCTAGACAAAAACATGATGATTACTCGTTAGCAAACACTGGCGTGTTGATTGCAGTGGTTCTTTATTAAGGGTTAAGAGTTATGCATGCTAGTTATATGATGGATGGATGGAAAGAACACTGTAATCCGTTTATAAATATGGAGAGCACAAACCGGCTGGAGCACTGGCCTCTGGATGGCGATGCACTCAAAGTGTGTGATCTGGTAGGTGTGTTGTTCCGCTGTAGCCACTGCTCACCCATGCTGACGGACCGGCTACGTGACATGCTGACCTGTAAATCAGGCGATGAAGGAAGACGATGACAAACCCTGCAGCAATAAGCACTTCCACTATGCTGGTTTAAACTGTTAAGATTCCCAGAACGTAGGAGGAGTCAAACCAGGACAGTTTTTAATATAGGGTGCTTTTACAATGGACATTGACAAAATTACAATATTGTGGAAATGAATTTTAAAAGTGTAAGGAAATATGTATAAATCATAATTATCAGTTTGTCCCTGATGAGTGAATGACGAATAACTTCTGTCCGTGGATACACTTCACACAATCATTCACTTGCACATTACAAGAACTCAGACTTATTTTGGGAACTTATTCCCAAATCCCCCATAGAGTGCTGACCTCACTTCAAGTGTTGTTATTCTGCACAATCAAAGGTCCCGGTTTGTCTGCACTGGTTATATGTCTCTAATTGACACAACATCCGAACACTGACATTATCTGGTTGTATGTACTGTTGTGCTGCAGAAACAAACACATCATTCATTGTCTTTGTCTCATTTCATTTTAATTCAATTTTTCATTTTTGTATTGTCTGGGGTTTAAACAATCCCATTGATTGTCCCCTTCATGAAGAAGATTCCCTCCCCACAGCTTGGTGCTCAGCTCTGCTGTTCTCTGGAGGGGCGTGGCTTATCAGTTGTTCATTTAAATAGACACTAAAACTGCACGCTCGGCGAAGGTGGAGTGAAGCAAAGAGGGTTTAAGTGATAAAAATGCATTATCGAAGCGGTACTTCATCTGGACATTAACACATACTTTGGGAGGGCTCTGAGACATGTGTCCAATTGTTTAAAAAAATTAGTAAAATAAGCAACCTTTAAAACTAGATAGGGTATTGCTAGGAAAATTATAAAGAAATCAGGAAAATCAGTTATGAGACCATGCAGATGTCATTATTTATAATGTACTGTATAATTCAGTAGAAATAGTGTGCTTTTTATTCAGAAGCACAAGTTCACTACGGTCTGATTGGCTTACACATTGGTTCCTAGGCTTCCAGCATGTGTGTCATTTCATGAGGTCTTAAAATGCAAGCAGCAGAAAACTCCTTGGTGTTTAAACGATATGTGCATGTACATGTGTGTATGTACAGTAAGACGTACCTGAGGCCTCAGAGGGAATGCAGCTAAAGTGCAATCGCAGGAGGATGAAGAGTTTGGGGATGTGGTTACCTCAATGGGTGCACAAGCCTGGAAAAGTGAATTATAAAAATGAAAATTAGGCTACATAAACGAATATTGGCTGTCCCTTTGTAAAATCCTACACAAGTTGGGCATACAGAAGGGCAATTCATAATCAACTCAGAGAAGCAAACATGTAAACTATGCATACTCAGAATCATTCAAAAGCACAACTGTGCAAGTGCAACTAGACTCTTTGGTCTGCACGACTGTCTTCTGTTCTCGTGCTATGTTGCTTCGACAAAGCGAGCTAAAACAGGAGAGCTTCACCTGGTAGAGATGTTCCGTATGTATCTGCCACACACTACCGGGGGCAGATTGGCTGAGAGTGCTGGAAGATGACCGGGCATTTCGGGAAGTGTGCTGGCTGGGGGCGGAGCTGTACGAGGACCAAAGTGCACTGGTGAATGACGAAGATAAAGACGGAGACGTTGGTTCATCTTCTTCGGAGAAGACTTCAGTATAATAAAAATCTTCTTCTCTATGAGACTGTTCTGCTCCGCTGTGTATGAGAAGAATATGAGTTGGTTCCATCAGTACAGTTATGTGATTTAGGACAAATATATACAGTCCTTCATACACTTGTTCCTGAAGTGACAAGCTCACCCGAGATGGAGAATGCGAATGTGCCGCTTTATCCCAACCCGTGATGTCAGCACTTTGCCGCAGCCGGGCCACAGACACCTATATACTCCCCTGCTTGAAGTCTATCACAACCGGAGGAAAACAGCCTAAACAGTCTAATAATGTTAAACATTTTTAAGATTTTTTTTATCTTACACATCTTACACATCTCTCACCATACACTGTCTGATCTCATGCTCGTCACCTGCTGCCAGATCCAGCTCTATGTGCAGCCCCTCATCTGTCCGCTGCCCCATGCTGCTGTCAGTGTCGGTGACAGAGGGTGAGGGAGCAGGACTGACACTGCTGTGCTCCCAGCTCCAGTAGCCACTGCTGCCGCTGTCTGACAGCTCCCCTCCACCACACTCCATATCCAGTGAGCCATCTGGAAAGTGCATATGGAGAACCGTGGGTCGTGAGGAACATGGGTGAATGGAGGGTAATTTAGTTGGATGCTATACCAGGGCACTTTCATGTCCTTTCAACCACATGGCATATACCGGGCATATATCGGGGGTCACTGATTAGGACTATGCCTTCAGTGTCAGTTATAACTTCTCTTCTCATTCTTTATATACATTTATATACTGTACATGCCAATAAATCACCAAACGACTTCAGTAAATAAAGATATAATTTACGTGGTAAAGGATCTCTCTGTGAAGAGCTTTGGATCACGGGACTGCAGGACAGACTGGTGAGGACCATCGCAGCCATTATTTCATCCATCTCTACTGATTCAAGACTCCTGTAACAGAGATATGACACAGAGATATAAATAAATTTATTTATAAATAGACCTATATTTCAAGAGTATGCATGATGTGATGTGTCTCTGATTCAAAATGCAGGATAAAGTTATTAAAAAATGTTTTACATGTATTTATAGCACGACTGTGATCGGACAGAGACAGACTGACATTGCAGGTCAGCACTTAAAGTAATGCAAAAGTAGGTATAACATTTTTATTACCTGACATAGGTTGTTCAAATCGCACATGTTGGTAGAGTAATGCTTCCTCTGTACAAAGGTACTACACAACATGGTCTCCATCACAAGCCTGAATTTGCGCCATCATTAACCCAAATCTCAAATACTCTATAAAAATCCCTTTTGTAGCAGTTGATGGTCTACCACTGAGCTACAGAATGTTTATAGAAATTACACCATTGACACAAGCAATGTGCACACGAAGAAGCTTAAGAAAGTGGAAATTTGCATCAAAGTCAAGCCAGTCAGTGGGAGAACGTTGACTGCAATAAAATCCAAGAGTTGGGTTAAACGATGGCACACATACATGACTTGTGATGGAGACTATGTTGAGTAGTATCTTTGCATAGAGGGAGAGATAATCTACCAAAATGTGCAACTGAGACAAACTATGTCGGTTAATAAAAAAAGTTATGCTCACTTTTGCATTACCTTCAGGACAGCCCTCATATGCAATCACTTTTCATTTAGAATGGAAGCTCCACATACTGAAAGCCAAGACGAATAATAAGCATGTTCAAAGCATGTTATTATTGAACTTCTTCTTTGTCTTTGGGCTGTTCCCTTTCAGGGGTCGCCACAGTGAATCATTTGCCTCCATCTAACCCTATCCTCTGCATCCTCTTCTCTCACACCAACTAACTTCATGTCCTCTCTCACTGCATCCATAAATCTCCTCTTTGGTCTTCCTCTAGACCTCCTGCCTGGCAGTTCAAACCTCAGCATCCTTCTACCGATATATTTACAATTTCTCCTCTGAACATGTCCAAACCACCTCAATCTGGCCTCTCTGACTTTATCTCCAAAACATCTAAAGTGGGTTGTCCCTCTGATAAACTCATTCTTGATCCTATCCATCCTTGTCACTCCCAAAGAGAACCTCAACATCTTCAGCTTTGCTACCGCCAACTCTGCCTCCTGTCTTTTCTTCAGCGCCACTGTCTCTAAGCCGTAGAGCATCGCTGGTCTCACCACTGTCCTGTACACCTTTCCTTTCATCATCGCTGATACTCTTTTATCGCACAACACACCTGACACTTTTCTCCACCCATTCCAAACTGCCTGTACCCGCCTCTTCCCCTCTTTTAAACACTCTCCGTTGCTCTGGACCGTTGACCCTACGTACTTAAAATCCTGCACCTTCTTTACCTCTGCTCCCTGTAGCCTCACCGATCCTCCTGGGTCCCTCTCATTCACACACATGTATTCCATCTTACTGCAGCTAACCTTCATTCCTCTGCATTCCAGAGCATACCTCCACCTCTCCAAATTTTCCTTCACCTGTTCCCTGCTCTCGCTACAAAGCACAATGTCATCTGCAAACATCATAGTCCCTGGAGACTTCTGTCTTACCTCATCTGTCATCCTGTCCATCACCAGAGCAAACAAAAAGGGGCTTAGAGCCGATCCTTGATGCAGACCCACCTCCACCTTGAACCATGTTATTATTGAACAAACTCATATAATCACTGATTTCTGGAAAGAGGCATTTTTTTTAACATTTATGAAAGAAGACTTGGGTGTCTCAGGTGCTTAGTACTTCAGGGAAGTTGATTAGACAAAAGAAAGAAAATAAAGAAAAGAATTAAAGAAAGAAAAGAAAGAAAAGGGCATGATGAAGATACTGTTTATAGCTGCTAAATCGCAAGTGGGCCAGGGGTAGCTCAGTGGATAAGGCATTGGACTACGGTTCTATTGTTCCCTAGCTTGATCCCAGGTTCAAACCCCACAACCACCAAGTTGCCACTGTCGGGCCCTTGAGCAAGGCCCTTAACCCTCAGATGTGTAATGAGATAAAAATGTAAGTTGTTGCCAAATGCCCAAATGTAAATGTAAGTGATAATGGGAAGCAACTTCTTTTAGAAATGTTGCAAAAAACCAACCTGAATGATAAGTAGTTAATAATATAAGGAACCAATTACTAATTATTTTTAACATTCCTTAAATAATGGGGTTAAACAATGGGATTATAATGTTTCTGTGAATCAGCATATATCATCAAGCCAATGAGACCAACTGCAAAGTCGTATTTCCTAAATGTACTCTTATGATCTCTGAAAAAGAATTTGGACACTGTCAAAGACATGACAAATTCATACAATGTCCCACATCATCGCACAAGCAATAGGACAACAGACAACACTAAGAGAAGCATTAAGTATTAGTGTGTAGGATGATTTATTGGGTTTAGTGTTAACACACAGAACACTCACAAATGTGCTGAATACAATGGAGTTGAACATAAACCAAATGGGATTACCGGTATTGCAGATTGACATTGCTGGACTGTAAGAAAAGCACGGTGTTCGACTGCTCTGACTTGGCAAGACCGGGCGATGCCTGAAAGATGGAGTCTTGGCAGTGTTTCTGTACGTCTGCACGCTCCTGAGAATGATTTCTGACCTGCGGAGAGCTGAATGAGATCACTTTTGCTTTGGGGTCCCAAATTAGGACACAGCACATCACTCATGCCATCAAAACTGAAATGGTGATAGTGTTATGCTGGAATACACGCTGATGTGTACCGTACCAGGCCTGCCTTCTTTCGCCTTGTTGCCGAATGCATGACCCTGTCTGGGACTTCACAGCTGCCCTACTCTCTCTCTCTCTCTCTCTCTGTCTCTGTCTTTTAGCAGGACAGACCAAATGGGACGACCAGAAGCTCAACAAAATCTGAAAACAGATGTATTATTATTATTATTATTATTATGTTATACATGCTGAGACACAAGATGGCTGATAATACTGTAGGCTCATGAGAAGCTTTGATGTCCCTCACACAGTCACACACAGACAGGACACACTGATGTGGAAAGCCTTTGGAAGTATTTTAGTTAACTGTGAACACAAGTAAGCCGTGTTAAATAGGAATGATAAGACCAAACCTGTACTCAAATCCTTAAGTCTTTGTCTGAGAATAATTAAAAAAAGGAACAGCTATGTCTTCGCAAAAGTGCACTGGATTGTTTTTAGGGCAACACACCCCCTCAGTGAGCCGTAGTCGGACTCCAGCTCGGAAGAGGATCGGAACACATCCCGGATCAGACCGACACCTCTGCCTGGATTCACAGCGCGTCACTTATGTGCGTCAAATAAACGAACATATCGCTGTTACTCTCTTCGGACGTTTGCATGGCCCGGCGTGTGACGTCACTCGATCGTTTCCGCGTGTCAAACTCTCGCGCGCACCGACTCCGCGGATCCACCGCCGCACCTTCCCCTGAGCCGCCGCTACCTCGCGAGCGCCCCGTAAACAACCCGCCTACTCGGGGGCGTGTCCGGCTTTCTGATTGGCTGAGCGGCTCCCCTACGCGTACACGCCCTCGCTTACCAACGTGTACAGACACGAGTTTTTAAACTGGGGCTGTGTGTGTGTGTGTGTGTGTGTGTGTGTGTGTGTGTGTGAGCAGCACAGCTGATCCAATTCAAGTAAGAACGCATTACATTTATATCGTTATCAGACATAATTAACAAATAGTAATAAACACAAAAGTAGATGTATTATTATTTTTATTATTATTATTATAACAATACAATAACAATCAAATCAACTTAAACTAGTTGATTAGATGATTATTATATTAGTACGTTACTTAAAAATCTACCTTGCTGATAAATGCTGCAGAAGTACTTTGTTAATTATGTCAGTACTTGTACTTAAATTACAGATCTTACTGTATAAAAACAACACGCCCACAAATCGTATAGAACTAATATAATTATGAATTAAAAGTGTTTTTAAATGTAATTTTACCTGGAGTGTGAGTCCCCGTGATGGAGCCACTGCGGCTGTCTGCGCGCGCGCTCCTCTCCACACAGGGCGTGTGTACGTGCATGTGCGCGCGCTCGAACGTGTGTGCGTGACTGCGCGCACTCCTAATAGTGTTTTTTGTGTATGTTTAAAGGGTGTGTGTGTGTGTCTGTGTGTGTGTGTTGTCATGTTTTTAAATAGTATTAGAAAACTCCAGCTGCCTGTAGAGTTTGTAATTTAAATTTTATATATTTTTCCCAACATTTTTGTGTTAGGGTCGATGGGGGAGAGGGGCACAACTAGCAGCAAAGTGCTAACTTAATTGTAGGTTAATGTGATTGTGTGTGTTTTGTTGTTGGTCTTTCAGCTGCTCTTGTCTAGGGATTGCGACAGTAGACCATCCGATCCGCACAACAACTTGACGCAGGATTTAAGCCAGATACCCTTCCTGATGCTGAACACTCCCATTTAACAGGGCTTGGGACCGCCACGGCATCCAGAGGCTGGGGTTTGGGCATTAGCTCTTCTGCATGGTAGAGGAGAAACCTACTACTGAGATGCTAATGTGTGTAGGCTACATAACAAGTCGAAGTGACAAGGCTACATAACAAGTGTATCACAATGCAAATTACATTTAGGCATTTAGAAGACACTCTTATCCAGAGCGACTTACATTTTTATCTCATTACACATCTGAGCAGTTGAGGGTTAAGGGCCGTGCTCAAGGGCCCAACAGTGTCAACTTGGTGCTTGTGGGGTTTGAACCTGGGATCATTCGAACCGTAGTCCAATGCCTTAACCACTGATGTAACAGTTGTGAGCGTGATCATCGACTTTTGTGTTCTTACTAAATGTAACAGTAGGCAATGTCACCTCTGGCAAAAACGTGTACGTCAGGCTGAGCTCATATCTACGCAAACCACGGATCAGATTGCAGAGTGTCTACAGCGACAGTGCTTACGACAAGTGAATGCAACCCTGAATCATTTTGATATTTACAGAATTTTAACGTAATCTGTTAATGTAAGGGGGAAGGCGTGGCCAATCCTGTACAGCCTGCACTGGGACGAATTTGTCAGAGGCATCCTGGCTGTCAGAGGTATCACATACAGTAAGCAAGACGATGGAGCTCATGGGCTTCCTGTCAAGTGTTTACTTATCAGTCACACTGTTCAGTTACATAAAAATAAGGTTAATATTGTAATATAACTTAGATGACTAAATCCTCAGTTTAACTCACACTCCTCACAATGCCCTTCTATGTCATCAGGAACTGGCTTAGCTAGTCTGAACATTTGGGCTGCACGGCAAAGATTTCCACATCATCAGCAAATGGCTGGAACCTGGTGCTTGTCTTTTTTTTTTACATATTTTATTTGCTTGTATTTCTGTTTTGTTTTGTTTTAGGAATGCAGTGCTGAGGATAAATGAGTACAACCCGTTTGAAAAAATGAAGTTTTTAATCCTAATGACCACAAGGAAAGTCTTTTATAGAAGATTTGTTTAGCTCATTAAATGAAAATAAGGTTAATATTGTAATATAACTTAGATGAAAAAAGTTTCAGTTTACTCAAATTAGTTAGAAAATAAAGACCACACAACAAAAAATACTAAATCTACTGTAGTATTTTATATGACCTTCATAATTTGTAAGGACTGCACCAAGTCTTCTGTGCATGAAATGAGCAAGTTGCTAACAAGTTGGTATTTTTTCCATTTTTCAAGAATGTTCTCTTTTTTTGCCTGGATACTGGATAAAGAGTCCTGCTCAACTTATCTCTTCAGAATTCCCCATAGATGTTCGATTAGGTTCAGATCAGGAGACATACAGTACTTGGCCACTTGAAATTACTTTCACCCTGTTCAATTCAATTCATACATTTATTTGTATAGCGCTTTTAGCAATTTTCATTGCCGCAAAGCAGCTTTACACAGTCAAAAAAATTATTTAAGTTTGTATGAAATGTGAATTTGTATAAATTCAAAATGGTCAGGTTGTCCCTGGTGAGCAAGCCGAGGGCGACAGTGGCAAGGAAAAACTCCCTGAGATGGTAATAGGAAGAAACCTTGAGAGGAACCAGACTCAACAGGGAACCCATCCTCATCTGGGTGAAACAGAAAGCAGTAAATGATCTGCATTTATACAGTGTGTAGGGTGGGAGGCAGTTCAGCTATAATAGCTGATGTTAATTGATGTTAATATGGAGTCCAGGTAGTTATTGAAGACCCAGGTAGACTTGTAAGAAGTTTCAGTCCTGAACTATCGAACTGTCAAGTCCCCAGAGAAACAGTTGCCAACACCAGTCAAGGCCAGAACCATTTTCTGGGTAGAGAGAATCATTCCCAGACACCAGACGCATCCCAGAGAGACACACGGGGCATCCTTGTGACGAGATCTTCAACCAGAAGCGGGGCACTAGGATGGGTCAGACAGGTCCGGAGGGCAGAGGGAGTCTGGATCACTGGCAGCTCGGGAACGACATGTGTAGCTCGACAGAGAGAGAGAAAGAGTAAAAGGGGGAGACAGGAGGAGAGAGGAAAGAGAAAGAGGGGGAGAAAGAGAAAAAGAGGAGAGATGGTAGTTAGGTATGGTCACAGTCACACAATGTATAATGTGAATGTATATTAACTGTAGAGTGCAAGCAGAGACTCCGGCAGGACTAACTATGACATCATAACTAAAAGGGAGAGCCAGAAGGAAACACAGACATGAGGGCTTCCTGACATGTAAAGCAAACAATCACCTCACCGTCAGCAAACCTGAGTGATCAATGAGAGTGAGGAAGACAGCATCCAAACATACCAGTTCACCATAATACTCTACATCCATGAGTCCCCCAGATCTGCTCCTTTACCTATGGCTAATCTATTTATAAAAATGCTTGGCTAAATAAATAGGTTTTTAGCCTGGACTTAAACACTGAGACTGTGTCTGAGTCCCGAACACTATTTGGAAGACTATTCCATAATTTTGGGGCTTTGTAAGAAAAAGCTCTGCCCCCAGCTGTATTTTTCATAATACGCGGTACTGACAAGCAGCCTGCATCCTTTGATCGAAGTAGGCGTGGCGGATCGTAAGACACTAGCAGTTCGCTCAGGTACTGCGGCGCGAGACCATTTAATGCTTTATATGTCAAGAGTAGTATTTTAAAATCAATGTGAAATTTCACAGGGAGCAAATAAAGTGAAGATAAGATAGGGGTGATGTGCTCATATCTTCTGGTTCTAGTTAGGACTCTCGCTGCTGCATTCTGGACTAGCTGAAGCTTATTTATGCATCTAGCTGAACAACCAGACAGTAAGGCATTACAATAGTCCAACCTAGAGGTGATAAAAGCATGAACTAGTTTTTCTGCATCGTTTAGCGACAATAAATTTCTTATCCTGGCAATATTTCTGAGGTGAAAGAATGCTATCCTGGTAATATTATTTACATGAGCTTCAAATGAAAGACTGGAATCAATAATCACACCAAGGTCTTTCACTGTTGCATTTGATGGAACAGAAAGGCCATGTAAAGTTACGGTGTGATCTAAAATTTTACTCCTAGCTGTATGCGGTCCTATGACTAGAACTTCTGTCTTATCCGGATTTAGCAGAAGGAAGTTAATTAGCATCCAATTTCTTATGTCCTGCACACATTGCTCAATTTTAGTAAGCTGTTTTTTCTCATCAGGTTTTGCTGAGACATATAACTGTGTATCGTCAGCATAACAATGAAAACTAATACCATGCTTACGGATTATGTTGCCCAGAGGAAGCATGTAAAGGGAAAAAAGCAGTGGACCTAAAACTGAACCCCGCGGAACGCCAAACTCCACTAGAGAACATGCAGAATAATCACCATTTAAGTCTACATACTGATAACGATGGGTCAGATAGGATCTGAGCCAGGAGAGGGCTGTACCCTTAATTCCCACTACATTTTCTAATCTGTGAAGAAGAATAGCGTGATCAACGGTGTCAAAAGCTGCACTGAGGTCAAGTAATACAAGCATAGTTACACAACCCTGATCAGAGGCCAATAGAATGTCATTTACTACTTTAACAAGTGCTGTCTCTGTGCTGTGATGAGGCCTAAATCCTGACTGATACAGTTCATGTATGCCATTTCTATGTAAAGATGAACATAGTTGCTCCGCTACTATCTTTTCCAGAATCTTAGAGATAAAGGGGAGGTTTGATATTGGCCTGTAACTGGACAGCTGACAGGGGTCGAGGTCAGGTTTCTTAATTATTGGTTTAATAACTGCTAATTTAAAAGATTTTGGAACATAACCAATGCTGAGTGAAGAATTAATTATTCTCAACAGGGGTTCTGTTATTGCTGGTACTATCTGTTTAAGAAAATGTGTCGGTACAGGATCTAATATACAGGTTGATGAATTTGAAGAAGAGATGAGTGAAATTAGTTCATTCTCTTCAAGGGGAGTAAAGTATTCTAGGTTCTGATCTGACATGGCTAGATTAACATCTGCATCAATTACATTGTTCGGTTAAAAAAACCTTAATTTTATGCCTAATATTTACAATTTTATTATTAAAAAAGTTCATGAAGTCCTCCCTATTGCATGATGTTGTTGTGGAGATTTCTGCAGTGGTCTTATTTCTGGTTAATTTGGCTACAGCATTAAATAGGAATCTAGGATTATTTTTGTTATTTTCTATAAGAGTGGAGAGATATGTTGATCTAGCTACACTAAGAGCTTTTCTATAGTTCAGGATGCTCTCCTTCCATGCTATTTGAAATACTAGTAATTTAGTTTGACCTGTTCTTCTTTAGAAATGCAACAGTGGCCTTAGAAGCTTGTATTTTCTTTGTACTCCTCACCTTTGCGCTGCCATACAGTTTAACCTGGTCTCATCACTCTAGGGTACAGCGTCCTAGTAGTCTTCTTTTTCAGCCTGGGCCCTGGTCGGGCTTTTTTGTGCCTGGCCTTTAGGAGAGGTTTCCTTCATGGACGACACTCATGCATCCCATTCCTCTGCAGTGTACACTGTATTGTATCACAGGAAACAATCACCTCAATTTGGCTTTCTACTTCTTCAGTTAACAGCCATGAACTTGTATGGCGATGTTCTTCAACCCTTCTCATCAGAAGACGCTCCTGTTAAGTTGTTAATTTTCATGGACAGCCTAGACGTCTTTGTGAGATGGTTGTGTTATTGTAAGTGTGAAAAGGGGAATGAAGATTGTGGTGAAATGATCATGACTGTGCTATGTTGTCTGCAAATGGTGTGGGTAAAATGTAAAAAAAAAAAAAATCAGCAGATTTTTCTGCTGTTTTTAGAGCTTTATTTTTATCATACCCAGCCGCACAATGGCATAGCGGCTGCGCATGTGGGTTTCCTCCTGCTTCTCAGAAACATAAATGTAGGTGGACTGACTCTGTATCAGTCGGCTGGAAGGGCTGATGAGTTTTCTCATGTAATGATGAAAATTGTAGTTTGTGGATTTGCTTCTGCCATCTAATTTGCGGATAACAAAACAGAAACACAGTCACCGTTAGCATGACAAAATGGTTAATGAAAAAAATTATCAAAGTATACCTTATCTCGACCTACACTTGAGCTAAGCTAATACTGTATATGGTTTATTGTAAAGTTAACGTTACTGTACAGGAAAGACTCGAAAGTGACCCAGAATATTCTGTGACAACTCTCGCTAGGACGAAGCAATCTGAACGAAACAATGTAGAATGTGTTTTTCAGTAAATGGAGCTTTGAACACGTCGGACCAATAAGGTAGGTGTCAGGCAGTTATCGCACCGTTTAATATCGTACCATATCACTCAGTCACCCAAATTCTCATCAGGATGGTGGTGTACCGCAATGAGCAGCATGTCTTCATAGTATGAACCTATCGGGTCGCTAATTTGAGAGGATACTGACATACCCTAAAGAGTGTTATGCAGAGGATGGTACAGAAAATTGAAACGACGGGCTCATCAATCCCTTCTTTTTGCGGAGGCTGTCTGAAAATATTGCAGGACTTAATCTGTGATGTGCAACTTTGCCTGCAGCAGTTGCCTACGAAATCTCTGAGTTGCCTTGCATAAGAGTCTAGGAGGTCTCATTCAACATGTCAGAGAGCTGCAAAAAGGGCAAAATTGCATGCATATCATGTCACTGTTATTCAGGAGCGCTCATAGCAAGTGATACAGGTTTAAAGGTTTATAGATTGTACACATGAGCCCTAAAACAATTACACATCACAAACGTGTCTATCACACATTAAAAGGTCACCATGAAAAAATGCCCACCATTAAAAGTCATTCAGTAATATCTATCTATCTATCTATCTATCTACAGTCTTATTTGATAAATAACAGATTTTGGTGATTTTTTATTGAAAATATGTTAACACAGTCTCTCTTGGAAATGGAAAAAATGCACATATTTTTTGCAATTATTAATGCATAGTTACTTCTTATGCCATAAATTGAACAAAAAAATAAAATAAAAACATTATTGTGGCACTGTGCAAAAGTTTGGGCACTCTCAGACTTCCAGAGACTCAGATTATTTTTTACAAGGTTTCAGACCTTAATCAGCATATTAGATCTGATGCATGGCAACAGCTGTCATTAGTAAATGCCAATTTCAAAGCTGTACAAACTTTTTGATTCTTGAAACCTTGTGCACACACTTGTAGACACTCAACAACCATGGGTTTCTCTAAGCAGCTGTGTAAGAAAATGAAAGTTATTGATGCCCACAATGCAGGAGAAGGCTACAAGAAGATAGCAAAGCATTGTCAGCTTGCTGTGAGCTCCACAGTGAGAAATGTAATTAAGAGATGGCAGTTCAGGGGAACTGTGGAGGCCAAGATGAGATCTGGAAGACCAAGAAAACTTTCGGAGAGAACTGCTCGTATGCTGGTAAGAAAGACAAATCAAAGCTCCCATTTGACTGCAAAAAACCTGCAGGAAGATTTAGCAGACTCAGGAGTAATGGTGCACGGTTCCACTGTGCAGCGATGCTTACAGACAAGACCTTCATGGAAGAGTCAGCAGAAGAAAACCTTATCTGCGTCCCATTATAAAATGCAACAGAACATCTACAGAAGCCTGATGCGATTTAGAAACACATGCTGTGGACTGATGAAGTTAAAATAGAACTCTTTGGCCACAATCAGCAAAGGCATGTTTGGAGAAATAAAGAAGCAGCGTTTAATGAAAAGAACATCTTGGCAACTATTAAGCATGGGGGTGGATCTATCATGCTTTGGGGTCATCTTGCAGCCAGTGGCACAGGATACATTGCACAGGTGGAGGGAAGAATGGATTCCACTCCATCGCACCATCTGTAAAAAAAAAAAAAAAAACTAATGCTGAAAAAAGAATGGCTTCTACAACAGGACAATGATCCTAAACATACCTCAAAATCCAGTTTGGAATACTTTAAGAGACACAAGCTGAAGGTTTAGGAATGGCCATCACAGTACCCTGATTTAAACATAATTAGAAATTTGTGGGTAGACCTTAAAAGAGCTGTGCATGCAAGATGACCAAAGAAAATTAAAGAACTAGAAGCTTTTTGCGTGGAAAAATGGGAGAAAATCCCAGGTACAAGGATTGAAAGACTTGAAAGATCTGCCAGAGGAGGTGTTACTTAGTACTGATGTCCAAAACCTTTGCACAGTGCCACAGTTATGTTTTTTATTTTTTATCTTTATTTAATTAATGACATAAAAAGTAACTATGCATCATTGTTTGCTGAAAATATTGTGCATTGTGCAGAGAGACTGTGTTAACATCTCTTCAAATAAAAAATCACCAAAATCTGGGGTGCCTAAACTTTGGCATTAGACTGTATCTATCTAAACATTGGTCAGAACTTTCAATGATATCTTCACGTTTCATACATTGCCGGACTTTCTCTCAGAAAATCTTCTGTCTATATGTTTATACTGTATGTCAGTCTGTATGTTTGTCCAACCAAATTTTGTCACAGTATCACACAAAACTGGCATGTTCATATGAACCAGCAGGGCTTACTTTAAAGGCAAGTAGACTATGAAGACAGAAGCACAGATAAATGTACAGTATGTTTAAACTTCCTGTATGTTTAAATTTCCCATCTCTGATTCACTCAATTACCGAATAGGGAGTGTATTTGGCTGTCGACGAAAGAGGTAAAAAAAAAAAAAAACGGCTTACAAAATTTCATTTATTTGTATGAATAAGTTTGGCATAGAGTCCTGCCACACAGAAGAGACAGGCAGGCATGTTCATGGGTTTCAATCTGAAATAATAATATCACTGATTACTGTACATTAAAGCAGTTTATTTTTATTTTTAACCTTTTAACTATTTCTATAAATATTTTTTTTGCATTTTCTGGTATTGTTTCTTTTCCCATCTACGACAGGTACTAATGGTAGTATATACTGTATCTTATTACAATAGCACCTGGACGTGTTATTGGCAAGTCCCTATGCTTGCCTATTCCTTCTTGCTTCCAACAAATAAACTTCAGAAAAAAAGGTTTAACTGCTGTCTAAAATATTTTTGTAAAAATACATTGTAACAAGATATTGAAAATGTAGCTACTGTGAGAAAGGCCATATTGTAATGGCTAGACAACTGGCTCTGGCTGGTCCCTGTGTATTTACCATGTCTACATGTCTTCCGGATTGTTAGTTGCTATATATATATATTTTTTGCCTGGCACCTAATAGATGTTTTTCTCTTTGAACAATTTTAGAGGTTTGGGAATGCAGATTGGATGTTCATTTCTTTTATTCATGCAGCTTTTACTTCTGCATTGGCAAAAGGATAACACAAGTAAACACAAGTTTCAGGTCTCTAAAATGTGTCTATTAATGTTCTTGCTGAAATAATAATCACATCATCCCTGCAATTCCTCCTCCTGTTCCAAATGCACTGTTTTAGTGACCATAGCTTTAAAATGGAAATGTGCTATTTAACCAGTCAGAAAGATGGGAGCGGAACTTCTCTGAAATTGTTGCCCATGTGTCTCAAATCCAGAACTGCATACTTTGAAGGATGTATTTGAACCCAGATTGTGACATAGCATTGTGATCAAGGCTGTCACATTTGGAAGTCTCCTTTAATCGCAATCTTTTTTAGCCTGAAAGTGAAGGATGCAATGGTGGATACTTCATGGCCCAACCTATCCCAAGATTCTATGTAAGCCAGGGAAAAGACAGAAGGAGATGATGGTAGACACATGACCCAACAATATTAGAAATAAATATTTTATAAAAACTAAATATATAACATATAAATACATGACAATAAACAAAAAACAGGGCATTTATGTGAAATCCACTCTGACAGGTTTTCATAAAACATGGTTAAGTGTAGCTGGACAAAGTTAACCAACAGTAGTAACTAATGCCTGCATCGAACCGTAATGGCAGTAATGGCAGAAACAGCTGGTGACATGAGCAGGACGTTTTTCATAGACCAGACCATCTTGTTTTGGTTTGGCTTTTGTAGTCTACGCAGTCAGCGAAGGTCACAAGCCTACAAAAACCATCTAAACCACCTAAACCCTGCCCTTTAAAGGATCAGAAGTGTTCAATTTCTTGCCAAGTCCAATCTTTACTCACTAGTCAAATATTTTTTCTGGAACAGGTGGGATTTCGTCCTCATCCAACACCATTGTTTCTTGTACAACTGAACCTTCTTTGATGCTTTTTTGACTTTTGTTTTTCCTGTTTACTGCTGCATAGATGGCAGTTTTGTCTGTAGTAATTACTAGCTGATCATCCATAAATTCGAACTCCTCCACCTTTTTGCTGTCTATCGCAGGAAGAAGTATGGCTAGGTCATCTCTAGTGGTAGACTCTGTATATTCTGTTACCATTTGGTAATGACTCTCGCTCTCCCATTGCTTCTCGTCAGCTACATTACAGGGGAAGGGTGAGGATGGTCCACTGAATAACACATTTCCTATACATGCGTAGGGATGCTCCTCACTAAGTGTCCCAGTACACCCAATATTCATATTTAATTGTTGTTCAGGTGGAGGTGTGATATTTTTGATTGTATTGGGTTGCTGTTGTGAAGATGCCGCCATTAGCGGTTCCACCTGGATCATCTGGAAAATTGGTGGAATTGGTGGAAGAGCAGGACGTCCTACTTCTGGCGACAGCGAAGCTGTGGATCTGACAGAGAACGCAGGACTAGCTGGTATCCTGGTTGTCACTGAATTATCTGTAAAGGAAGCAGGCCTGGTTTTAGCAAGAGCTCTAATAATTAGAAAAAAAAAAACATGAACACCAAGAGAATTGACATTTACAAGGTATGCAGGAATTAAAAACCTTTTCAAACGCTCTATTTAAATGTTCGTTATGCACATATGTAGATATACACTCACTAGCCACTTCATTAGGTATACCTGTTTAACTGTTCGATAATGCAAATATCTAATCAGCCACATGGCAGCAACTGACTGCATGTAGGCATGTAGATATGGTCTCAAGGATCTGCTAAAGTTTAAAACAAGCATCAGAATGGGAAAGAAACATTCTCTCTGTGATTTTAAATAGGGCATGGTTGTTGGTTGTACAACAGATCGAACCTTGAAGCAGATGTGCCACATCTGACGGTTAAGACCACACCAAGTGTCAGTCCAGTCGGCTATGAATAGGAAAACGAAGCTACAATTCGCATGGGCGAATCAAAATCAAAATCCAATTAATCAATCAATCAATCAATCAAAATTAATTTATATAGATAAGTTAATTTATTTAAATTAAGATAAGTTTTTATATTATTTTACAGTAAAGGAACCAAAAAGTGAGATAATTTCTGGATAATAATAATAATAATAATAATAATAATAATAAAAGCTCCTCTCACCTCTGTTATGGGAATAAACATTATCTTGTTGGCTGTACACAATAGTCTGGTTCTTGTGCTGTGGCTCTGCTGGAACCTGTGGCATGTTGCTTTGTGCCATGGAGTTTAGAACTGCAAAGATAACCGAAACAGCCACATTAAACAGTACATGAACCATGGCTGTGACAGGCATGTATTGGTATTAATAATAATAACAATAATAACAAAAAACTTTGATCAATGATCTCCATTAAATTAATATGGATATTATGACAGTCTTACTGCTTATCAGTTTTTCAGTTTATTGAATAAAATTTAAGCTTTAATGAAGCGTTTATTCTTTCACTTTTTCTCCTCCTACCTACAGTCTATATATATAAGCATGAATGACCACCTCCAAAATTCTTACAGTTGAGTCTGACACAAAACTTACCATCCTCTCTACCAAGGAAGCTAATTCCAATTAAATGCTTTGACATAAGACAAAAGCCAATGTTTTGACCAGCATACTGGCATGTTGATCAACATGTGGGTTTATTCAGGGTTTTCTTCTGAAAAAACATTGCTCGAATGATAAAGGAATATTTCGATAAAGCAGGCCATTTCCTTGTGTCCTTGGATCTCCTGGATGACTCAGACAGTCTTAGCCCAGAATTCATGAATAATAAGAATTAAAAAAAGGGACATGTCTTCATCGTGGCTAAACCACGGAGACTAAAATGAAAATCCCCTTTCACTACACTCAAAAAAATAACTTGTTGAATGAACGTAATTAAATTATGGAAAGAATTTCCACCTGATTTAATGGCTTTCTTTCAGCATTAAGCAATTTTGTTGGCCCAACTTAATGTTCTTAGGTTCAGTCAAATTAATTTTATTAGGTTCATTTAACTTATTTACTACAGCTGCGTCATAACATAATTTAATACTGTTAACATAAATGAATAGCGTTGGTACAACACATTTTTCAGTTGTAAATTAAGTTGATCCAACTCAAGTAAATTTAAATTTCAAGACCTGGTCAACAGAATTCTGTGAAGGAAGGAAGCATAAGACAAACGAGATAAAACGGAGGTTTTTATTTTACACCAGCAGCAACTTACAAATAAAGTCTCAATGTGAAAAGATGTACAAAACATAAAACACCACAAATAAGTATTAATCATAGAAAAAAAATTTAACACCAACATAAAGTTTTGTACTTTATAACTGTATGTTATGACTTTTAAATATGACGGTTAGAGACGGTTGGTCAGGAAACTCCTGAAGTCAGATGCAGACAGGACACTTTCACTCACAAACTCCTGTAAAAAAATGCAGAGATAGATTCAATTAAAATTCATGATACTTAATTTATCAAATGAAAAATATTTATACTTTCTTCCTCTCGATTCACAACTCATGAGAACAGACCGAAACCAGAACCGAACCGCAGATTAAGCACGCGCATATAACCGTCGGTATTTTAAGTGTGATTAAAAATACCAGAAATTGCTTAAACCAAAATAACGTGACTAAACATCGCTAAACAGCAGGTGACATTTATGTTCAGTATTTCGTTTCTATTTAGAAAGATGTGAATTAATTCCTGCTTACCTTTTCCACACGCCCGCCAAACGTTTGTCTTCTCAACACGCTGTGTTCTCTTCTTGCGATGTCTTCTCGCGATATTTCCGGTTTTGCTATTTCCGGTTTTCATAGTGACAAGATCTCTTTGGTTTATCTCAACATGATTAAATCTAATACATGTTAAGTTGTTGAATTTCAGGTAAATACAACATAATTTATTCATGTTTATCTTGGAAACATGAAATTAATATGTACAAAACACATATTACATTTTAGTACATGTAACAGGTAGCCATGTTCATTTTTTTGAGTGTAGCTTTGTTTACATTATATTTCATTTAGCTTTATTGTGCTGTTTTATCAGATCTTTCCATGTCATTAGTAAAAACATCACTGATTAGTGCATCTTTAATTAAGAGTTCATCACATGCAAAAACAGACCAAAAGCAAGAAGACAAACCTCCAGCACTGTTCATGGTTCTGTGTGTCCTCCAGGGCTCTTGTACATTCACCTGGAAAATGATGAACAGACAAGTGTATAACTTCAGTTTTATTTTTTAATCAGTTTTTAAATGGACAAACTTTAATTTGTTGCATAATGCAATATGCCTTGCATTGCCTGAGTAAACAGAAATATTTTCTGTACCTAACCGTTATGGTTAGCAATATACTATAATATATATTTTTTTAAATGCTAGTTTTTTTCCTGTTATTACCAATAAATAGCACTGAACACCTGGTCATTAGACACAGATTTAGCCCTCTTTACTGTTTTAATTGGGATTTAGCTACAAGATTCAGCAACAAGAGCATTAGGGAGCTCAAGAGCTGATGCTGAGATTATGAGGAGGGTCCAGTTCATCCCAAAGATGTTCAATGGGGTTGAGATGCAGGGCACTCAACCTCATCCAGTCCTCCCTGAACACACCATGTCTTTATGGAGCTGGCTTGGGCCTCTTATTTCCAGTGGAGGCAAATTGTTATGCTACGTGATGTACAAATAATTTCTAGGCATTTTTGTCCCTTCAACCCCATTTCCCCTCTCGTCTGTTCCAACCATTCAGCACCACCAGTATATTAACCACCGGCCTGATCACCTGTCATCATCTGCACCTGTTTCCCAATGGTTCATGCCTTAATTTAGATCTTTTTATGCTTGAATCATTCGTAGGTTTAACAAACAAAATCATTCCCCTAAAACAGTACTGGAGATAAACAGAATTCACAACATTTAACTGTTCACTTACACTCAGTGAGAGAGATGAATGTATTTCTTTCTGTTCTGGACCTTCTGGAGTCTCACTAGTGTAATAATACAGACAGCGTCAGAACATATCAACAAACTGTACTAGGAAACCTTGTTTAATGAGGGTATGGAAATAAAAAGCTTTCATTTTTGATAGTCTAAACTGATAAATTGTTTAAACCTAAACATTATATAACATGTAAAAATATAGTGTTTATAATATACCGTTATAATATATATATAATATATATAATATAATATACCGTTATACGAGCCACAAGAGTAACAGAGTGTAAATATGGAAGCAAGATTATCCTACAGTAGACCCAAGAATCTGTTGTTGCAGCAGAATGTTTTTAAAATGTCTAATAAAAAATTCAAATAATAAATCTGAATGTAAATACTTAGAAATTATGTAAAAAGGAGATACTGTTTTTTTTACATTTATTAATTTTATATGGCTTCCACTACTTCCTTACTGTATTTTATGTTTTTTGTACTTGAGTTGTTTTATTAGACTTTTATGACATGGCATTGTGTTAGATAACCACAGTGGTGTGTAGAATTTGAAGTGTGAATTCCGCCACCTACTGACTGTTATGTGGAATTTGCTTTTACTAGTTTGCTGGTGAACAATTGGTGAACACTGTAGTCACCTGGTGGTGGTGTTGATGTTAGGAGGGATCAGTATATAATGTAATACATAATACAGCTCAACTGGCTGATGCGGAATACTGATGTGAAGGTTAAAATATCTTGCTAATAAATACAGCTGTGGGCAGCTTTGCAGTGCTGAGACTTGAACACATGACCTTCTGTCTAAAATGTAACTCATTACATACTGGTGACCACACTACCAGTAAATGATGGTGTGTAGATCAGCTTAGTTATGTCTTTATGAAAAACTCATAACCAAAACCAGATCAGTTGTGCCGTTATTTTAAATACGCCCATTTAAATACGCTTGACTAAAAAATGGTACATTTAATACTTACTTACTGCATTAAATTTGCACCTTTAATTTTTTCACAATTGCATTTTTTTCATAATTGCATTGGGATTTTTTAAATCAAATGATGCAGCCCTACTTTATATAAAATTTAAATTGATTTTTTGCTTATGGATCCAGACACTTTTGGGCCACAATTTGTACTGTTTTTAGTCTCAGAAATATAGCCAACACTGTCAATAACAGCATTCAACAAAGACACACCCATCCAGAGGTGTCCAAAGTCCAGCCCCAGTGCCAAATGTGACTCTTAGACAAATATTTATTGATCCATGGCTTCTTGATTACACATTACAATTACAATAAGTGACCTGCAAAGCATATGTTTTTCTTAGTTTCTTAACTTTTTCTTACTTTCTTATAACTTATATATAGATTTCAATAAAAAAAAAATTTGCTTGCTGAAAATATTTTTTCATACTGCTTTAAGGTACGCAGCCTCACCTCATCCAAATGGTTTTGTGACCAGGTTTCCACAGTTTGGGTTCATATATTTCACTTCTTAGGAAGTTTGGATTCATTCTTTCAATGAACAGCTGCCAGAAATATTTTGTACACATGCGAAGGGTTTTGGTCTTATCACTGGTCAGGTGTGGAAATTTTGTCCAGATTTTAAATAGTCAACCTAACCCTACCTTTTTGAACACTTTCGGTTTTGGAGCTTTTATGATTTGTCTGAATCATGTTTGGATGTTCCTTTCATCTCAAGGAATTAATTAGTGAAAGAATGAATTATGAATAATTTATTTATTAAGAATTTGTCCCTTTTCCTAATTAGTTTACTCTATTTTTTACCTGTAAAAAGCATGTATTGATTAACATTTAGTTACAGTAAACTGACTGTCTGTCATTTCCATCACAGTCTCACAAACTTTCGGTACAATAAAATGCTCACGGGCTACTAAAAGCTACTAAAAATCTATATACGTGCAGAGAAGAAAATAATACCTGAAACAGGTGGTGCAGAGTGTGTAGAGTGTGATAAAGGCAATAAGGAAGAGGATGGAGATAATGGTCATGTCTAAGAAGGCAGAGTGTCCTGACATCCAACCCAGGTCTGCAGCCATAGCGCTCCATACAGATCCTGATGTGACTACATATGAACAAAATCAAGAAAGAGGAACAGTTTTACAGTCAGAGATAAAGTCTGAGATGAAGGATATGTTAAGAACTAGGATCTGTTAACAATCTGTTGATGAATAAAGAAATATATATTAATAGGCTCAAAAACCAAAGGCAGACAACATTCACACATTTATAAATTCTAACAATGAAGAGAATATGTCCAAAAATAAATTGCATATGTAAAAAATATGTTGCCCTTAATTTTGGAAAACTTTATTAGCATACCACTTTTTGTATTGTTGTATTATTTGAACTGTTTCTGTTAAAAGTATAGCTTTATCTTTATATGTATATTTATCTTTATATGCTTTATCTATAATACTGTATATTACTTTGTAATGATTATGGATGATATTTACAGTAACTTAATCCTGAATCTATTTAGGAAGAGTGAGGAATGTTTGAGATGGGACCTCGGACAGAATAAAACACATTTAGAGGTCCCATATTTGTTATTCATAAGTCTCAGCGTTCCCCAAAGTGTGTGTGTTAATGCTCTAGCTAAAGAAGCCATCAGATTAAGCACATTTTCTTCTTTTGAATGCACTTTTTCTGTGTCTAAGAGCAGAGCTAAGCAACAAGTTGGGGGTGGGTTTCCCTTATATTATATGAGGTCATATTAGGGGGAATATCTGATTGGCTTGTTTGCCATGGCCAATACAAATTGGAAAATGACAAAAAGCAGGATTGTATTATTTTTTTTGTACATGCAGAATGGAGAGTAATCTAAAAATGAGTCCATTAGAGTAACAACCCATGATGTTTTTTTTTAAAGATAAAGTCAGAGGGGCCAAGATTGAGGTGGTTTGGACATGTTCTGAGGTGAGATTGTGAGCATATTGGTAGAAGGATGCTGATACTGGAACTGCCAGACAGGAGGTCCAGAGAAAGGTCTAGAGCCCAAAGAAAAGATTTTTGATGCAGTGAGTGAGGGCATGAAGTTGTTAAGTTGGTGTGAGAGAAGGGAATGCAGAGGTTAGAGTGCAGGTTAGATGGAGACAGATGATTCTGTCGACCCCTGAAAAGGAACAGCCGAAAGACAATGAAGTAAATAATAATAATAATAATAATAATAATAATAATGCATTTTATTATAGGTGCCTTTCTAGTCAACCAAAGTCGTCATCCAAAAATATGAAGAAATGAAAAAGCAATAAATTAATAACAGCAAGTAGTAAATAACGATAAAAAATATTAGAAGTGACCTTCACTTGAAAAGTGACTGTAAAGAGCTCTAAAAGATATGTGCTTTAAAAGTGAGGAGAAGAATTTTAAACTCTATATAGTACTTCATAAGGAGTCAGTGAAGTTGTTGAAGAGAGGAAATGATGTGATGCATAATGGTTTCCGGGTTATGATACTGGCAGCAGAATTCTGGATAAGTTGAAGTTTATGGAGGATATTTAGATGATTAAAAAATTAATTACAGTAATTAATGTGGGAGGGGACCAATGCATGTATGAGAGCCACAGTGGTTTGTGGGTTATGAATGGGAGGAGATAAGAAATGTTGCAGAGCTGGAGGTAACATGATCTGCAGACATTGTTGATATTAGACTGGAATGACTGGAATGATATTGGTCTCAAGTTTTTGATCTGTTGAGAGGAAGAAAATGAGGAACCATTGATGCAGAGTGAGAACCTGTTAGACTTGGCTAGAGTAGATTTTGACCCTATGAGGAGAACTTCTGTCGTATTGCTGTTGGGTTTGAAAAAGTGTTTATTTAATTTAAGAAATTTGTGAGGATTGTGGGAGAGTACAGACAGGCCTAGTGGGACTGTAAAGTCTATTAATACAAGAATTGTTATGTTCATAGTTTTGCATTAAATAATATCAGTTAAGATAACATTAATTTAAAGGTGCACTAATCAGTCATACCATTACAATGCAAAACATTATCCCCAATAGTATGTAGTTTTCCTTTGTGACACCACAGGACCCCTCGGGGTGTGCTGTGGTGTCTCCCTCATTTCGGCGCTGTGGAGTGGGACCTTTGTATATCGGACTTGTTTAAAGCATCAAAAACATCTTACTTTAGGCATGAACTATTGAGAAACAGGTGCAGATGGTGACAGCTGATCAGGTTGGGGATAAGTATACTGGTGATGCTGAATGCTGAGTGGTTGAAATGGATGAGAGGAGAAATGAAGTTGCTGCTGAGGTTGTTATGTAAGAAGCTATTCTAAAATTGTAACTTTAGGCACTTTGCAGCCTGTAAAACAGTAAAACATTTGTTCTCATTTCTTTAATTTATTTCAACTTACATCATTTAATTTATTATGAAAAAAAATGAGGGTTGGCTTAAGACTTTTACACAGTACTATAAACTGTAAACAAACTCTCTAGGTATTGAACGCTGGGGATTTTTCTGAAAACTTCACAACAGGAAGACAACCCTCTTCCATTCCAGGTCACACCTTTGATTTATGTGAACACAAAGAGAAACATGCTTTTTCACATATAGGAATAAATACAATTATAAAGCCATCTTGTAATTTTGCCTACTTAACTGTAATATGTTAGAAGCTGTACATACATATTTATCATTAGTTTTTGTTTTTTTTAGGATGCTTAGCTAATAGAGAAAAGTTAGGTGATTTGTCAGTTAGGTCGAATTTTATGAAGCTATTTCCACTGTAGCTTCCCAAACAAGAGCTTACAGAGGAAGCACATCTTAGACATTTAACATTTCTTGGAACACACACTAAACAACAAAGTGTGTATGCTATACACACACACACACACACACACACTACTCAATGGTGACATACTGAACAATACTCAACAACCTACACTATCGTGCTTAGTTTAAAACAATATAGTAGATCTGGGCAGAAAATTCTCTTACCCGTAGTCCCAGTGACATCAGGATAAGTGCTGCACGTCGTCGCCAACACCCCGTGTGACCTGACTGTCAATATTTTGTCTGCAAACTTCCCAGATGTAGAGTCAGTCATACCTTGCCACTCCTACCTGTTTGTTGTGTAATCCTTCAGAGCTATTATCATTCAACTCAGTGATCAAGACAAGTGTTAGAAAAATGCTGCAGTTCTTCTTTGCCTCCGTTTAATGTAGTGTAACTACTTAGGAGCTACATATTGTATTGTTCCTGCTATAATGCACTGACATGGGTCCAAAAACATGTCCATGGGTTCTAGACTTCACCCAATCATTGCAAAAATAAAAATAAAAAATACTTCAGCCAAGTATTAAAGGCAATCTTTATGCTTTTAATGATATTAGTTTGTTACATTATTTATGAGCCCTCCAAACTGGTTGTGTGTATGAAAATGGATAAATGGTTAATGCAATAGTTTTGTAAACCCCCATGAATTAAAGCTGAAAGTCTTGACTTATCTCACATTTGGAGTGTTTCATTTCCAATCCAATGTGGTGGTGTACAGAGCACAAATAGAAAGACCTAAATATATTTGTACCTAAATATGTTGAGCAGACTGTATATTTAGTGCCTACTAGATAGTTCCCTTTTCCCAAAACTATGCTATACGTCCAAAAGTATGTGGACACCTGAACAGTGCACCCATATGTGCTTATTGAACAAGCATTTACAGATTTGGTGCCATTTTGCTGTTGTAATAGGCTGCCCTCTTCTGACTAATGTTTTCACTAGATGTTGGAGTGTAGCTGTGGTGATTTGTCTTCACTTAACTACAAGAGTATTAGATGTTGTATAAGTCCGTCTGAGGTGCAGTTTGTGTTCCAGATCCCAAAGGTGTTCACTCCACTCCAACCTTAACACACCATGTCTTCATAGAGCTGGCTTTGTGCACAGGGGCATTGTTATGCTGGAACAGGTTTGGGCCTCTCAGTTCAAATGAATGGAAACTTTAATCCTCCAGCATACCAAGACATCCTATACAATTGTGTGTTATTTAACTTTGCAGGAGTAGTTTTTGTGAAAGTACACCAAACTGTAACGGGCAAGTATGTACAACATTGTCTCCATATAGTGTACGTGTACTGTAACTAATTAGACCGAGTATCTATCTGTCATACACACTCTTAAAGTTTGCTGTGTTCTAGTTTAGATTTTATTTGTCACATATACATTACTACACAGTGAAATTCTTTATTTTTTGCATGTTCTACTGTTAGGATGCTGGAGTCAGCGCGCAGGGTCAGCCATTATACGGCGACCCGAAGGCAGACAGGGTTAAAGTTCTTGCTCAAGTGGCCAACATCGGAAACCTGGTAGAGCTGGGGCTCAAGCTGCTGACCTTCTGATCAGCATTAACACACCGAGCAACCACCGCCTCATATATTCATATGCGATTATAAGCACCAATACTGTGCAGCGCAATAATAATAACACAATAATTCTTATACTGCTGTATCTACATCAATGCATGACAATGTGTTATTTAAAATCATGAAGTGTTCTGCTTTATTTAATTTAAGTGTTGTTTACAGTATACAGTTTGATCACAGATTCACAGTGGGGATGGAACACTTAATTAGTACGCCTGAAAACTTTTTTTTTTTTTTTTTTTATACTCTGTGTCACATGGAAAACACACTTTCTATTTGAAAAGTCTGACGATCAGGCAAAATACCAGCATCCATAACACACACACACACACACACACTCCAGAGAGTTAATATAGCTTTCTTTCATTACCACCCACATGAGGTAATAACAATCCTTTAAACTTAATACAGTACATTATGAATAGAAATAAAAAATTCAACAACCCGCAAATGCAAATGTTTCCTGCATCTGCTAACAGTTGAACTGAGAGGAAGGGCACATTCTTGAGGTTCTGAGGTAAATCTGATTAACTAATCTGATCTGCTCCTTTCTCGAGCTAGCATCTAACAGACTCTTTAGTCTCAAAAAATAAAATTGATTCCTTTGTTCACACATTCCTTCAAATCTAACTTTTTTTTTCCTGTGTTCTTTTTAAGTGATTAAATAGACCCAGGCTGAAAAGGATTAGTAGAAAATAGGTCACATAGACTCATAAATGCATAATGCAAGGAATATTAGCTAAGCAACAGGTTATAATGACTGTTCTATATGCATTATGAGACAACACTATTAAATTATGTAAACATGCCATAAGCAGCAGAAATGGGTTATCAGGGTTATTAGGCGATTTTTAGGGTTGTGTTATTAAGTAATTTAAGGTTGTTTATATTCTTGGAGTAAACACATGTAAGCGTTAGAAACATATGCAAACACATTTCTTGGTTGCCATACATTCTCAACTCCAATATTACCTTTTTAATACTGAGGTCATACAGCCATGCATAGAGCCGTCTTGTATAACAGGTTATATGACAAGGCACATCCTTACCCATATTCATACAGTACTCTTTGTGTCCTGAATCTAATGTGTGTTAGAACAGCACCGTTTGGTAGCCCTGCGGAACACCCAAATTTGTCTTCATTCGCTCCTCATTCTTTCTTTCTGCAGCTGCCTTTGGACACTCTGTCTCATTCCAACTGCTGTCAGTGTACTGCATAGCACCAGGACAATGAAAAAGCCTGTGGCTAGCCAGATGCTCGACTCTCCACGCAGCTGCACTACCGTGCTCCTCTGCCCCAAGAAATCCTGAAAAATCCCCTCCATTTGGCACATAGTGCACATAACCAGAAAGATATGAAAGATCTGGTGTCCATGTCCTATAATATCACACTTCCCTGGAAAAAAGCGTTCAGGTACCGGGCATGAGAAGAAGAAGGCAGCCATCAGGAAGAAGGTCACTTGCAGGGCATGCAGCACCAGCACAGGCTCATGCCAGGATCTAGTGGCTAACCGGAGTGCTACAGGGCTGATGTCCAACATGTATGCCAGGCTAGCAGGCACAATCTGAAAGATCTTCCTTTGCAGCGGGTACGGACGGCGATAGCGCAACTTGGCAAAGCAGCAGCTGGCACATGACAACCATCCTAGTAGAGCAGCGCCAGGCAGAAACAATGTCCCTACCAGGCTCTGGCTCCACTCCTCCTCAGCGCAGTAAAAATAATTTGCCAATGCCGAGCCATACTGATACACAGCCACGCCGACATAATCCAGGAAGAAGAGGGAATAGTGTGAGAGCTCTGAGTGAGACTGAAGCAAATGGGCTAGAGTGCTACATGTGAGGTAGGTCAGAATTGAAAGGATGTAGAGGCAAAGGGGCAGCGATGAGGCGTCCAGAGGCAGGTCTCTTGTTGCAGCAAAGACCCAGAAGCGCAGCAGCACAGCGGGTAGAGCTATAAGGTGTGACCAGACATTCAGCAACTCATTGTGGCTTTGAAAGAGGCTGAGCGCATAGCAGTGCCACGGCTGGCCTACAGGACGGTAACCTGAATGGATATAGGGCTCACGGAACAAGCTGGGCACGTTTGAGGCTCCCACTGTGGCCTGAGGGGCCGGCAAGGGTTGAAGAGAAAGGAAGGGATGAGGCAGGCCAAGTAACTGCTTAATATCGATCGTCAAGGTGCTCAGACGACCTACAACTCCGCTTGACATCGTGGTAACCTGGAGAGAGAAAAAAATTCCAGGGTCAAGAAGGTTCAGAGAAAGGTGGTATTAAGATACTAAAGTATGAAGTTGCTACTTAGAGAAAAAGCAAAAGGCTAGTGGGGACTGCGCATGCAAGTGTAGCAACAACTTTTTAAAAGTTATAAATTCAAGTTAAATTACTTGCAGATTTCTGGTATTTTAAGCACATGACTCAGTTATCAGGTAAACAAGAAACAACTGAAATGTGCATAATCACTCCCTTATCCATGATACCAGCATGAACACATGCTGCCTTTCCATGCTCAGGTAAGTAATCGGCATTACCTGTTTGTCGCACCTTTCTTGCACAATAGAAATGCATTTTGATTAGACAAGGAACGTCTAGCCTTAAGTGCTGCTTGTATTGTTTCAGTGAGTCTCCAGCTCTTATTACAGGACACATCCCTGTTTTTCAGATATCTACAGGCTATTCATTGTTACTTTATTGTCTTACACCCAAGCATCAAGGAATATACCTAAAGACTTTTACAAAGACACACTAAAACATTCCACTCTGATTTAGAGTTAAAGTTTCTAATAAATATAAAGCATGATTAATGATCTCTTAATGATGACCTCACCTGTGTTTGCTGACACTTTTGGAGAAGCACTTTTCACTCTTGAGTAGTTTAAGAAACAATACGCTGATCTCCTTTCTGGGCTCTGTGCAGTGTTTGTGAGTGTGCAGGCATTATCCCCAGCAATAGAGCGGCTCAGCCTCGGATGTGTCCACAACTGAACTGGTGAGGTGAGCTGCAAACCGAGCTGAGGTGAGCTGCAAGTTTCGGTAGCTGGGAGGAGTCAGTTCCAGTCAAGTTTCACCACCCATGAAGAGCACTTAGTCCAGATAGAAATGCAAATGTGCTACTATATTGCAAGAATGACACCTTGTCATTAAATATCTTTAATTTTGTCCAATTGATCCAATGTTTTGTATGATAAGTTTACAATAAGGCAAAACAAAGACAAACAAACAAACAAACAAACAAACAATACAATTTACATCTTTCACATTGTCTTATTCTTTTGGCAAATTTTTTGATTTTTGCAGAAATAAAATAAGCAAAATTGCCCGCTAATATTTTACTGAAATATGGAATTGTAAAGATCTAAAAATAATGAATGGAGCCAGAAAGAAATGTTTCTGAGCACAATGAGGTAGAAATGACTACTATCAAACATCTCTCTCTCTCTTTTTCTCTCCTGCATGAAACCACAGCTAACAAATTCCACCAAACGGCATTCAGCTACAGTATGTTGTGGGAGATTATACCTCGACTGATGGAATAATCCCCGGTTTCACTCCAGCTGCAGAAGGACTTTTCTCCAGAAACACTGTTTCACCTCAAATGGTGTGTAGTGAAACAGTGACAACAAGAATGAATAGTTTGAAATAAATAAATTATAAAATAGTTAAGTAATGGAAGGTTTATGGTGGATACTTGAAATAGGAATACACACATTTATGAATTGAGACATTATATCAGTATATAATATATATGAATTTAATCACTATTTAAAATGTACTATAAGTGAACTTTTACCACTTCTACTAAAAGCATTCTTGTGTACTACAGTAGCAGTTCTGCAGCTGATAGGAAGCTCCTGGAAAGAATCATCAGATCTGCAGAGAGAATAAAAAATACAACAACACAACGAGCAGCTCTGGAGGACATTTTCATTTCCTGTGGCCTCCAGAAGGTAAAAATATTTTGAAGGACTCATCCCACTCATCACACCATATGTTGAACTCCTGTCCTGAGGCAGGCGTTACAGGTCAGTTCGAACTAGAACAACCAGACTGTTTAGTGGCTTCTACTAAAAAGCTATTGTTATACTGAACGCCAGTCTCAAATAGGTGCAATAGTTATCATTACTTATGTTTCAAATAGGTAAAAATAATGATCATTATGTTTACAAACTATACTGAACACCAGTCTGAAATATGTCCCATTACTATGTGTTCAAATAAGTGCAAATTTTTTGTTTACCAGCATATGTGACACTATGTATGTATTAGTACTAAAATTATAAAATAATAATAAATAATAAATAATAAACACACATTATTATTTATTATTTTATTATTATTTTAGTATATATTTATTTTGTAATTATTATTTTTTTAATGTAATTTTTTTTCTATATTATTTATTACTATTTTATCAGTAACGTTTTTACCTTGTGCCTCAATTTCGTTGTACTTGTACAATAACAATACAGTAAAGGAATCTGAATCTAATATATGTACAGAAATTTGTACTATGTGACCCGGCAGCTACAATGAAGAGAATTCGAATGAATGAGTTATGGGTGTGGATGGCGTTTTTAAGAAGGAGTGCATATTTGAAATTCACATTTTTACAGGTTTTTGTCTTTGAAACAGCGACTGAGTCTCAACTGATAGTGCAGTTTGTTTAACTAAATGTTTAAAAAAACATTCTGTGGTGAAATTATTTAAAAGCAAAATGTCACCCATGCTGCTTACAAAATAAACTGATCGGCTATAATGTAATCAGTGATATTATTTCAGGTTGAAGCCCACTGTATGTACATGTCTGCCTGAAACAAAGAGGAACCCCTTACAGTACTTTTTTAAACTGTAATTTCACAAAATTTAGTTTGGTGTGACATTATATGGAATTGGATTCCACTGTATTGGTGGCTAAATACGAGTGAATTGTACACATTTACCTACTTCAGGACAAGATTTTAAATCTACTGACTTTTCATCTTATTACAATTAATGTAAAAAAGAGGATATGAAAAAGTTTGCGTTTATGCATTGTTTACACTAACTTGTACTTTTTTGTTGTCAGCCAAACACACTCCCTGTTCAGTAATCAGAGAATGAATCACAGATGAAAAATAGAATTAAGATTAAGTTTTATCTTAAAACAGCTCCAACTAGTTCAAATTCACTTCAGCTACCATTACCACTTTAGCGCTGTTGTACAAATATTCAGTTTAGATTCTCTAATTAATATTGATTGGTGCAGGTGTTTATTAGAAGCTTATTATAAAGTAGATTTTTAAATCCAGCACATAACTGTTCGTAGCATTGTTTTAACTTAACATTTCAATTTAACTTATAGTGCAGGTTAAAAATTCATTCAATTTTGTTCAGCCAGTTTTGCGTGATTCTGTGACAAAATCTGGCTGGACAGACATACAGACATACAGACATACAGAAAGACTTTCTGAGACTGTTTTTGCATCCTCCAATATATAAAACTTAAAGATTTTATCGAAAAAATGAGTTCTGACCAATGTACAGACGAAATCTTTATTTTATTTATACAGATGCTGCTAGTTCATAAGATTCACTGTAGTTACAGTATTATAATATACTTACAATATGTGTTCATGGAGCTTGCTTTGGGACTCTCGCTGTGTTGTGGCATTGTCATGTAGAACAGGTTTGGGCTGCTTAGATTCAGTGATGCAAACATAATATATATATATATATATATATATATATATATATATATATATATATATATATATATATATATATATTTATAGCCTATATATATATATAGTCAGTCAATTGTATAATTCATAACTTTAAGAAAATTGCAGAACAGTATTTGCACATTTTAAGCTATCTTAAGTAAGATTCCAAACTATAGGATGTGAAACTGTTCAGTTTAACAGGAACTGCAAACAGTAAAACTCACTCACTCATTGTCTATAACGCATTATCCTGTATACAGGGTCATGGGGGGCCTGGAGCCCATCCCAGGAGACTTAGTGCATGACGCGGGGTACACCCTCGACAGGATGCTAATCCATCGCAGGGCACACATACATACACACACTCACACACTCATTCACACACTGGGGGAAATTTGGGAATGTCAATTAGCCTAACCTGCAGGTCTTTGGACTGTGGGAGGAATATTATATATAATACAATATATTAATATAATATACTGTATTATAAAATTATAATATTATATTATATAATATTGTAATATTACATATTATATTACAATAAATTGTAGCTGCTGTGTCACATTCTTGTTCCCACAATACAAATTCCTTACCGTTACCCCTATCACAGTACGGCACGTGACCACGCCCATCCCTCCACTACAAAATCACTCTTTTTGTTAGATCTTTACTGATAAGATCTGATAAGTTTTATTTTAATGTATTAATCTCATGAGGTAAATGGAATACATGGATTTATACCATGACACCTTTAATCTTTTGACTGTTGTTGTTGTATGTGATAGTGATAGTAAAAATGAAAATGAAGAAAAGAACACTTTTTTTCTGTTAAGGCTTCCTGTGCATGAGCTGGAGAAGCATGCTTTCATCATGTTCACTTTGGGCTCCCATGTGCCTTGTGCTGCTGGAGTTTAAACCCTGAGAATTTTTTTTGAATGGATTTCTCAAAGATTAAGGAAAAATACACCATATTTCTATGTTTGTAGCTAATTTACAGCAGACATGCCACATAAATTGAATAAAAACATGTGAAGTAATTGATTTCACAATTAAGAAATCCTTTTTTAAAGAAATATGATTTGTAAAGAGATGTGTATTTAAGATTCATGAAAGGAGTTTGGGCTTTATAACACCAAAAAGAGAGGCTGGTGAGAAAACACATATTTATGATAAACAATATTATATAATATAATATTATAATTTTACAGTATATACAGTATAATACAGTATATTATATTAATATATTGTATTATATATAATATTCCTCCCACAGTCCAAAGACCTGCAGGTTAGGCTAATTGACATTCCCAAATTTCCCCCAGTGTGTGAATGAGTGTGTGAGTGTGTGTATGTATGTGTGCCCTGCGATGGATTAGCATCCTGTCGAGGGTGTACCCCGCGTCATGCACTAAGTCTCCTGGGATGGGCTCCAGGCCCCCCATGACCCTGTATACACATCATATTTCTATGTACAGTATATTTCTATTTTTATGCATATCATATTTCTATTTTTATTTTTAGTTCCATTTTTTTCTAGCACATTTCTATTTTTATTTTTAGTTCTATTTTTTCCTAGTTTCATTTTTTTTATTTAATTTCTATCGTATTCTTTTATTTATATTTATTTCTTATTTGTAAACTTTAATTCTCTTTTAGGGTCAATAGTAGTCGTATAATACATTTCACTACATTTCGTACTGTGTATGTTTGTGTATGTGACAAATAAAATTTGAATTTAAATTTGAATTTGAAACGCCTCTTTACAGCTGCTAAAAAAAAAGTATTGCAAAATTTTTTTTGCCAAATAATAATAATTATTATCAATAATTATCATCACCATCATTCATAATATTTTTCTATAAGAGCACAAAACAATTAGACAAAACTAGTCAGTGCAACCTTCCTAAAAAATCAAATGTCATGATGTTAAATTAAAGTTACTGTTTAAAAACATGTAATTGAAAGCAAGGTATAGGACTTAATTGCATCCAACCCATTCTCCAGAGAACACACTATGAAAAGAGAAAGAGAAAAAGATATACTGTACTAACAGTTTCATGTCGGTTTGTCAATAGAAAAATTTATTTCTAACAGGAGGTACGCTATTTACTAATACATGACCAACAAACACATACAAATCTGATGCTTTTAAACTATGATGAATGACTTTAATTAAATGTTTTTTAATGTCTCTTAGTCTTAAATGTAAATAACTATTTAAAAAGGGGAAAAAAACGTGTGCATTGTCCTCAGAAAAAAGTGAGGTCTTCAGAAAATGAATAAGTCTTGGTTTACGAGTACCGAGTATCATGTATCACGCATGTTCTTCTTGTTTTGACGCCGAGCATCATGTGATTACAACTGAGCCAACAGTTTTTCTCTCTCTTGCGCTGCGAAATTGTGGGTAATCGTCTCCTCGAGATTTGTGGGATGCACATCCAGGGCACGAAGCTCCTGTTCCACCACATCCCAAAGATGCTCTATTGAGATTTGGTGACTGTGGGGGCCCTTTTAGTACAGTGAACCACCACTAGCCTGCACAGTGGTAACAAGGCATGATGGATCCATGTTCTCATTCTTTTTACGCCAAATTCTGACTCTATTATTTGAATTTCTCAACAGAAATTGAGACTCATCAGACCAGGCAACATTTTTCCAGTCTTCAACTGTCCAATTTTGGTGAGCTCGTGCAAATTGTAGCCTCTTTTTCCTATTTGTAGTGGATATGAGTGGTACCCGGTGGGGTCTTCTGCTGTTGTAGCCCATCCGCCTCAAGGTTGTGCGTGTTGTGGCTTCACAAATGCTTTGCTGCATACCTCGGTTGTAACGAGTGGTTATTTCAGTCAAAGTTGCTCTTCTATCAGCTTGAATCAGTCGGCCCATTCGCCTCTGACCTCTAGCATCAACAAGGCATTTTCGCCCACAGGACTGCCGCATACTGGATGTTTTTCCCCTTTCACACCATTCTTTGTAAACCCTAGAAATGGTTGTGCATGAAAATCCCAGTAACTGAGCAGATTGTGAAATACTTAGACCGGCCCATCTGGCACCAACAACCATGCCACGCTCAAAATTGCTTAAATCACCTTTCTTTCCCATTCTGACATTCAGTTTGGAGTTCAGGAGATTGTCTTGACCAGGACCATGGAAGCAACTGCCATGTGATTGGTTGATTAGATAATTGCATTAATGAGAAATTGAACAGGTGTTCCTAATAATCCTTTAGGTGAGTGTATATGCCATGATGTAAGTTTTAAATCAGACAATAAATACCTGTATAAACTTCCTTCAAATAAAAAAATAACAACCTGATGAGTATCACCGCACTCACAGAGAAAATTCAATCTGTCTGAACTTTTCCAAAATAATGACTGGATCTCACACCTAGGGTTAGTCTTACAAACAAAAGGTTTATAAGTGGAAAAATTAATATTAAATATCAATTTAATTATTTTATGTAATTTGTCTCTGAAATTTAAACAATATTTTACCTTAAGATAAATTTGAAATCAATTTCATCTATTTACCTATTAAATCTGCTTCACTGATACACTGATTCATTTATTATGTATGGAATCTCCATGCTATATCTGATATGAACAGGAAATGGTATTTGGAGCAGCTGGTAAATCAGAGGTGTCCAATCTTGTCCAGAAAGAGGCTAATTTTTTTTTTTTTTTTTTAACAATGTGTTTATTGTTTTTAATTATACAAAACAGGTAGCATAGAAACACATTTCCATTTCGTCACAATTATTTCCCACCCCAACAAAAGAACATCGCTCTCTTCTCACACTAGATATATACAGAATTCTTTTACATAAGACAATTTAAATGCAAAACAAATATTGCAAGGTATCCAAAAACTAAATATCTATTACTGTACTTTACACATAAAAGTTACATTTTCCAAAAAAGAAAAAATAAATAAAAAATTATACATAGTTACACCTCTTGTAATAAATGACCAAAATTATTGTTGTTAATGTAAAACTTAAACGGCTTCCATATTTCTTCATATACATCCATTTTGTTTTTAATAAAATATGTTACTTTTTCCATGACCATACACTGTGCCATGGCATTAATCCAAGTTCCAATAGCTGGCGGATCAGGCCTTTTCCAACTAAGAGCTATCGTTCTTTTAGCTTGTAATATAACATAGTTTATGAATTTGCGCTGTTGAAGATTTAGTTTAAGGTTCTTTGGATATAAGTGTAACAAAATCATTGTTGCCTCTAAGGGAATATTCAAGGGTACAATTATCTTTGTAATATTAATCACTTCCACCCAGAAGTCTCTAATAATGTTACATTCCCAAACACAATGCACAAATGAGCCCTGAGCCTCTCTGCATTTGAAACATGTATCAGGAATATTTTTATTAAACCTATTTATGGGCCAGGGGTAGCTCAGTGGTTAAGGCATTGGACTACGGTTCGGAAGATCCCAGGTTCAAAGCCCACAACCACCATGTTGCCACTGTTGGGCCCTTGAGCAAGGCCCTTAACCCTCAACTGCTCAGATATGTAATGAGATAAAAATGTAAGTCGCTCTGGATAAGAGCGTCTGCCAAATGCCTAAATGTAAATGTAAATGTAAATATTTAGTTTGACAGGAGTTATATAAGTCTGCATCAACCAGTTATATTGAAGTAGTTTTAAGCTAACGCTCCCTAACTGTTTCTGAGAGTTTTTACAAACTTGTCTCCATTCATCCTCAGATATATCCTCGTTCAACCCCGTCTTCCATAATTCAAGTTTTGATATTGATGATTCAGTAGACCCTGATACAAGCCAGTTGTAAAAAGAAAGAGGCTAATTATTGGCTTTTAATTATTATCAATTATACCCGCTAGTGTATTGAAAGCCAATAACAACTATTTAAACACGTGGAATCAGGTCTGACTTCTGCTTGGTTGGAATGCGAGCCCGCACCAACACTGACCCTTTCTGGATAATATTGGACACCTCTGCTGTAGGTCATGTATCGTACCTGATAAAGGTTTAGACACACCTACTCATTCAAGCTTTTTGCTAATTTTTATTTTTTTTGCTAATTTCTACATTATAAAAAATGTTGGCCTGGTGGCTGTCACCTTGCACCTCTATGGTCCTGGTTATATTCCACCGAGCGTCTGTGCATGAAGTTTGCATGTTCTCATCGTGCTTGGTGGATTTCCTCCCACAGTCTAAAACAGTATAGACAGTGAGTAAATGAGTGAGTGAGAGAAAAACATTACAATACATTGTAGTAAAATTGAATAACCTAACACTTCTACCTCTTTCCACAGCAGCATAAACAATGTATAAGGGGGTATAACTGTTATGTCCAACTTCTTCCTAATGGTGGCACTGTTTGTCCCAGAGTCTCATGTTTTGTGTTGTGTCTGAGTGAGGATCAGTAGGAGTGCTAAGACTTTTGGGCCGGTGTTTTATACTGTACATTTGTCCTACCCGCCCCGCCCATATATCTATGATACTCCATCTAGCGTATTGTGGGTGTAGCGTGATCAGTGTTGATTTTTTAAAAATCGTTTTATTGCATACAAACAAGTAAAAATCTCTTCAGCGGAGAGTATAGCTAAACACCGCCTGTAAAGTCGTTACGTTTGTCGCAAAGCTACGCGCATGCGCAGCGCTCTCAACTTTTCGCGCGAAATCCTGAAAGGGGCAGGGAGAGTTTGGCGGCGCGCGCTGCTTTTGATTGGACGCCTGACCCAGACCTAGGAATATTAAAATGAGTCGACGAGGTCTCAACCAATCAAAGTGCAGAGCGGTGCAGCGTCAGAACTCCGTGTGGCGCGAAAAATCTCCCAGAGTCAGCACCGCGCGCAGGAGAGCAGACACGTTCTCTTCTGTTCACTGTTTAACTTTTATTATTCTTATTTTAACCACTTTAATTATTGTATTAAAATGGCTACTGAAGTTGTGGATGATCACGAGATCAGGGAAGCTCAGAGAGATTACCTGGATTTTCTGGATGACGATGTAAGTAGTTCTCCACACCAGTGGTCCACCCTATTGTTCCTGCTGTAGCTGTTGAAGTCAAGATGGAGGAAGTTGGTTCTAATGATCCAGTTCACTGTTAAACAGATGAGGCTCGTGGAATTCATTTGTAGAAACTTAAATTTATAGAAGCGCAAACGGAAACCGTTCTCAGATCAGTTTTTTTTAAAACCAGTAGAACTTTGATCGCAGAACAGTTCTATGTATTCCAGGTCTAGAATTTATACTTTTTTCCCCACGTGCACTTTCAGGATACATGGCCCCATTTTTCCACGTGTATTCTGTGTGTAATGTTTTGTTGTTATCTACTGTTTTGCAGCAGGATCAGGGGATCTATCAGAGTAAAGTGCGGGACATGATCAGTGAGAACAAATTCCGCCTCATCGTCAACATTAACGACCTGCGCCGCCGGAACGAGGCTCGCGCTGCCAAGTAGGTCCATCTTTATTTTTTTTTTCCTTTTTTTTTTTTTTAATCTCACAGACACATGCAAAGTGTGAACTTTATCCTGTGGATACTCAGGAGCAGTGATAGACAGGCACCAGATGACGTCATATACCGATTACGTGCTTATTGATTGGTTCAGGGTAAATACTATTAGAACATACACTACACTGTATGGACACAAGTGTACATTCAGGTACATCCAGCTGTGGCCAAGGGTTTTAAGACTGACACGAATACTGTATTAATTTTTTACAAAGTCTGCTGCTTCAGTGTTTTTGAGATCTTTTTGTCAGATGTTACTATGGTATACTGAAGTATAATTACAAGAACGTCATAAGTATCAGTGGCTTTTTTGACAATTACATTTGTGTAAAGAGTCAATATTTGAAGTGTTGACCCGTCTTTATCGAGGCCCCTGCAATTCACCCTGGCATGCTGTGACAGGACTGATAATGAAGGCTTCTGTCCGTCCTATGTCACGCCATGAAGAAAGGATCCTGAGAGCATTCATGTGTGGGTTGCTTCTCAGCCAAGGCTTACACATGTCTAAGAGTACAGCCATGAATAAAGAATGGTACAAAACATTCTCAAAACATCAACCTGCCCCCATCGTCCAAGAACAGTTTGCTGATGAACAATGCCTTTTCCAGCATATTGGAGCTCCTTGCCATAAGGCGAAAGGGATAACTAAGTGGCTTGAGAAACACGACATCGAAATTTTGGGTCCATGACCAGGAAACTGAAAGTTCCCATTGAGAACTTGTGGTCAGTCCTCAACAGGCCGGTGGGCAAACAAAAATCCACAAATTTTTACAAAGTCTAAGCGCTGACATCTGACAAAACATCTAAAAACACTTATGCAGCTGACGTTTTACTTAGAATAAGAAATTATTTACTTAAAAGAAATTTTTGTTTTTACTTATATAACTCTTCAAATCTTCTTGGAAGGCTGTCCACAGGATTTTGGAGTGTTTCTGCCCACTCGGTCTGTAGAGCATTTATGAGGTCAGGCACTGATGTTGGATAAGACGGCCTGGATCTCTATTCCAGTTCCCTCCAAAGGTTCATCTGTGCGAGCCAGCTTGACACAAAACTCATCAAACCATTGATCGTGTAATTTTTGATAATGTAAATCACTTTTTTTATAAGCGAATAATCGCTTTTCGATACCCGAATCACCACACAAAAGAATCACAGGTAAATAACTGACTCGATTTCCCCCCATCTCTGGTGAACAGTCTGTTATGAAGGAGAACTGCATTTATAACTGAGGATAAGCTGAGGGACGATCACGACCAATCACAATCCCAGGCATTGGTAATAATGTGTGAATTCCAGCGTATGGCCCTGGGAACAAAGGAGTCTGTCAGTAGGGCAGCTCTGTGATAGAAATCTGCCACTCTTATTGTTGGCAGAAGCTCCATACAGAGCTGGTGTTGGACATGATGGACCGCATTTTGTTCAAGGTTCTGTTTTGTTCGAATGCATAATGTCTTACTTCATTAAGGTGCCCAAACACTCTGTTTACAGGCTGTTGAACAATGCTTTCATGGAGCTCCTGGCGTTCCAGCGTGCTCTGAAGGATATGGTTGCCTCCGTTGATGCCACCTACGCCAAGCAGTACGAGGAGTTTTTCATTGGGCTAGAGGGCAGCTTCGGGAGCAAGCACGTCACTCCTCGGACTCTTACTTCCCGTCTGCTGGGCTCCATGGTGTGTGTGGAGGGCATCGTTACCAAATGTAGGTCACTGTTTGTTAAACAGAAACAAGACTTAAGCAGTAAGGTTGGGAAGATGTTATAACAGTATAATTACAAAAATACTAACTATTTTGTTGTTTATATTCAAGGCTCTCTTGTGCGCCCTAAGGTGGTACGAAGTGTCCATTATTGCCCGGCCACCAAGAAGACTTTGGAACGCAAATACACAGACATGACCTCGCTGGAAGCTTTCCCTTCTAGTGCCATCTACCCAACCAAGGTATACCTCATTTGTGTACTTGCTACATTTTGCTAATTTTTTTCTACAGAAAAAGTAAAAAAAATGAAACTTCAACCTTCCAATCAAACCTGGACCCTGGAGGTGCAAGACGACAGTGCTAAGCACTTCGCCACCGTACATACACCATTTATGTATATATATATTATTTATACAACTGTGTGTGACCTAAAAGATAAAGATTAGATCAAATGTAAAGAAGTCTAATAACAAAAAAAAATAAGAATGTCAAGTTTTAAAAGTTTGTATTCAATGTATTCAAATTATTTTTTGTCTGCTGAGAAATATATTTAAAAAATAATAAACTATAAAAGGGTAAAGACATGTGGGTATGACAGCAGCAGTATGAGGCAGGGAGCAGTCGTACTAAATCAGTCGTGCTTGGTGTGACATTTCCTTCATTTTCATTCCAGGATGAGGAGAACAACCCCTTGGAGACCGAGTTTGGTCTGTCTATTTATAAAGACCATCAGACCATCACAGTGCAGGAGATGCCTGAGAAGGCTCCGGCTGGCCAGCTGCCCCGCTCAGTGGACATCATCCTGGACAACGACTTGGTGGATGCTGCCAAGCCAGGAGATCGCGTGCAGCTCATTGGCACCTACCGCTGCCTGCCAGGCAAGAAGGGAGGCTTCACCTCAGGGACCTTCAGGTATGACTAGCACTCGAAAGCACTTTATTTGAACATTTGGGGATGTGGGGCACTGGCTAATCCACTGATTAGAGAATTATTATCATCAGATTTAGTAGAGCTGATATGAAATGACTGTGCTTCTAGTCCCTGAGCATGCTCGGTTCTTTCTTCGTTCCTCCTACATTTAGGACCATTATGATAGCTTGCCAAGTGAAGCAGATGAGCAAGGAAGTCACGCCATACTTCTCTGCTGATGATGTGGCGAAGATCAAGAACTTCAGCAAGTCTCGCACCAAGGTGAGGATGTGGATGGTGATGTTCATGTGGGGGTCAGATTGGGATCTCTGGGGTTCAAATAGCATAACATTCTGCATAACATCACTGCATAACATTCTGATTTTCAGGATTCGGACTCGTATATTCCTGTGACACCCAGTCATTGAGTCATGATCCGTATTATTTTAGCTCTCGTTATGATTTATCTTTAAGCAAAATGTATTTTTTGCGAGTATCTTTTTGATATTTGTCTATACAGTGTGCATAGATTTATTGGGATTTAACGTCTTATCCGATAACACAGGCTTGTCACTACTCTTCGCTGTTAAACTTGTTTGTGACATCATAGATTCACATCTCTCTCTCTCATGTGTTTCTACAGAACGTGTTTGACCAGTTGGCACGATCCTTGGCTCCTAGTATCCACGGTCATGATTACATTAAGAAAGCCATCTTGTGTATGCTGCTCGGAGGAGTAGAGAAGGTTCTAGAAAATGGATCACGCCTCCGTGGAGACATCAACGTCCTCCTCATAGGTGTGTGTCACAAATGGCTCAATACATTTACAGAAATGTATATTATAAAAACTTCTAAATTGTAAAAGTGTAGATACTGTTAAATAAAGGTTGCACATGCAGACTGATCCCGGCCAGAAAAAATGTTTGGTGGTTTGGAGCGACTGCTGATTAGGTGAAGATTTCCTGTGTTCTTTCTTTTGTCAGGGGATCCCTCTGTTGCGAAGTCACAGCTGCTGCGCTATGTGCTGTATACAGCGCCGCGTGCCATCCCCACCACAGGCCGCGGCTCGTCAGGTGTCGGTCTCACCGCAGCGGTCACCACTGATCAGGAGACAGGTACTGCGGTGTGAATGTTAACTTAAACTTGTGCCTTGTATCTCAGAAGTCTCACCCTGTGTGATGCGCTCTGCGTCGTAGGTGAGCGGCGTCTGGAGGCAGGTGCCATGGTGCTGGCTGATCGGGGCGTGGTCTGCATTGATGAATTCGACAAAATGTCAGACATGGACCGCACCGCCATCCACGAAGTCATGGAGCAGGGGCGTGTCACTATTGCCAAAGCTGGTATCCATGCCCGCCTGAACGCCCGCTGCAGCGTCCTGGCAGCAGCCAACCCCGTCTACGGCCGGGTGAGCGCTTTATTAAATACTCTGCTCCAACAAGCACAACTACGATTTGTGTAATGATCATAAATATAGTGATTGCTTATGAATCCACAACAGTTGAGTCTCTCTCTCTCTTTCTCTCTCTCTGCAGTACGACCAGTATAAGACTCCCATGGAGAACATCGGGCTGCAGGACTCCCTCTTGTCTCGTTTCGATTTGCTCTTCATCATGTTGGATCAGATGGACCCCGAGCAGGATCGTGAGATCTCTGACCATGTTCTGCGCATGCACCGCTACCGCGACCCTCGTGAACAAGACGGAGCAGGTACTCTCGCGTCACTTAAACTGTTCAGTTGAAACTTGTGAAAAACCTAGCTTCAAACTGAGGCCCGAATCGGTCAGGAACTACCTCTGCTGTTTTAAACACTATGATGTTTGTCATGACGTGCAGTATATCAGACGCCTGCAGGTCTTTGACTGCCAGCTTTGTATACTTACACCATCTCCCCTTTTCTGTGTTCCAGCATTGCCTCTGGGTGGTACGGTGGATGTTTTGGCAACCGATGACCCTGATGTGGCACAGGAAGAGGAGCAGGAGCTACAGGTGTATGAGAAACACAACCATCTTCTGCATGGCAACCGGAAACAGAGGTAAACTCTTAAAATAACCCAGCAGTAAGACCTGTTCAACATCACACAGGAGTTTAGGTGTGTTATTGTGTTAGTTTAGCATTAAGGTTTCTCCTCCCATTTTAATGTGTGTTGATATGTTTAGAGTTTGCAGGCTGATCAAAATTACTCAACGTGCATGACCTTTTATTTTTTATGATTGTAAAGAAGAAGAAGAGGTGTAATAAATTGTTGTTTTTGTCTTGTTTTAAGGGAGCGCGTGGTGAGCAAACAGTTCATGAGGAAGTACATCCACGTTGCCAAGGCGATTTCTCCTGTATTGACCCAAGAAGCAGCCAATCACATTGCAGAGGAGTACACACGACTGCGCAACCAGGAGCAGCTCGGCACAGACATTGCTCGGGTGAGGAAAACACACACTTTCTTGCTTGTTAGTTCTTAGTTAGTCATAGGATCTTTAAATTGATCATTGCATGTTTATTCACCTGAAAGTAACATTAACACTGTTGAATTGCTAACAGAGTTTAATAAGCGACCCATTCTCTCCCTCTGCTAGACCTCCCCGGTGACAGTCAGGACCCTGGAGACTCTGATCCGTCTGGCCACGGCCCATGCCAAAGCTCGCATGAGCAAATCCGTGGAGCTGGAGGACACAGAAGTGGCTGTGGAGCTCGTTCAGTTCGCCTACTTTAAAAAGGTCAGATCGGAGCACCTTCCTTACTGTATACCCACCTACTGCAATGTCTACAATTTACAGTAGGGCAAAAAAGTATTTAAACAGCCACCAATTGTGCAACTTCTCCCACTTAAAAAGAAGAGATTTTCATCATAGGTATACCTCAACTATGAGAGACGAAATAAAAAAAATTAAAAATCCAGAAAAATCACATTGTAGGATTTATTTGCAAATTTTGGTAGAAAATAATTATGTGTTTGGGATCATTGTCATGCTGAAAGATCCAGCCACGTTTTATCTTCAATGCCCTTGCTGATGGAAGGAGGTTTTCACTTAAAATCTCACGATACATGGCCCCATTCATTCTTTCCTTTACACGGATCAGTCATCCTGGTCCCTTTGCAGAAAAACAGCCCCAAAGCGTGATGTTTCCACCCCCATGCTTCACAGTAGGTATGCTGTTCTTTGGATGCAACTCAGCATTCTTCCTCCTCCAAACACAAAGTTCTATTTTGGTTTCATCTGACCATATGACATTCTCCCAATCCTCTTCTGGATTATCCAGATGCTCTCTAGCAAACTTTAGACGGGGCTGGACGTGTACTGGCTTAAGCAGGGGGACACGTCTGGCACTGCAGGATTTTAGTCCCTGGCGGCGCAGTGTGTTACTGATGGTAGTCTTTGTTACTTTGGTTCCAGCTCTCTGCAGGTCATTCACTAGGTCTCTTCATGTGGTTCTGGGATTTTTGCTCACAGTTCTTGTGATCTTTTTGACCCGACGGGGTGAGATCTTGCGTGGAGCCCCAGATCGAGGGAGATTATCAGTGGTCTTGTATGTCTTCCATTTTCTAATAATTGCTCCCACAGTTGATTTCGTCTTTCATCTTCCCAGCCTGGTGCAGGTCTACAATTTAGTTTCTGGTGTCCTTTGACAGCTCTTTGGTCTTGGCCATAGTGGAGTTTGGAGTGTGACTGTTTGAGGTTGTGGACAGGTGTCTTTTATACTGATAACAAGTTCATAGATAAGAAATAAGAGACTCTTAAAGAAGACGTTACAGGTCTGTGAGAGACAGACATCTTGCTTGTTTGTAGGTAAACAAATACTTATTTTCCACCATACTTTACAAATAAATTCTTAAAAAATTCAACAATGTGATTTTCTGGATTTTTTTCTTTCTTATTTTGTCTCTCATAGTTGAGGTATACCTATGATGAAAATCACAGGCCTCTCTCATCTTTAAAGTGGGAGAACTTGCACAATTGCTGGCTGTCTAAATACTTTTTTGCTCCACTGTAAAAGCCTGATTCTATATACTTCATCTTTATATTGTATATATGTGTCCATAGATAATAATCATTCCTTCTGATGTTCTAGGTTCTGGAAAAGAAGAAGCGCACCAGGCAGGAAGACCATGATGAAGCCTCTGAGAATGAGGAAGAGGAAGAGGAGGAAGATCAGGGCACCCCCAAACAACAAAGGAAGAGGTCCGGATATTTACAATAATAATCATCTGTAGAAAGAAAGCAGATTTTTTTTACCATTGAAATTTGAATGTTCTTTCTGTCCTCCAGGAGGCGACGTTCGACTGAGCGCAGGCCGTCACAGAGCAGCGAACCCTACGACCCATATGACTTCACCACCGAGGCAGACGTCCCTCAGAGTGAGCAGAGTTACACCATCTGATTATCATAGTGACCAGTACACATCTCATGATTGTTATTAAAAAAACCTGCTTGTGTTCTTGTATCTAGTTCAATCTCCAGCTCCTGCAAGACTCGATGAGGAGCCCATGGAGACACCTGAGCAGAATGGCCACACAGAGCTGTCAGAGGACAGGTAGGTGTAAAGCAAAGTCAGAGTAAACACACGAATAAACAGTACCGAAGGCTCCAGTGACCCTGCATAGGATAAGCAGTATAGAGGATGACTGAATGACAATCTGATCATTCTGATTCATACACATTCACATTCCATACAAACTTAAATAATTCTTTTAATTGTGTAAAGCTGCTTTGCGACAATGACAATAGTAAAAAGCGCTATACAAATAAAATTGAATTGAATAACATCGTCTTATGCAGTGTTATCCCTGATGTGTGTTTAATAGGCTGAAGGAGTTTAAATCGGCGTTGCTGGAGGTCTTCCGTGCCGCACACGCTCAGTCGGTGGGCATGAACGCGCTAATGGGAGACATCAACAAGGACCGCTCCACTCCGTTCGAGCAGGCCGAGGTCCGAGCTGCTCTGGCGCGCATGCAGGACGACAACCAGGTCATGGTGGCTGATGATATAATTTTCCTCATCTAAAATGGACAAAAAAACAAAAGATGGAGAGAGGAAACAGAGAAAGCGATATCACTGCAGAGTGTGGACTTTTGTTGCCGATGCACATTTGGACGTGCAAGTTCTTTTTTTATGTACATGTTAAAAATTTTTCTTTAATTGTACCCCTTGGGTGGCATTGTGTATTATTCATAGAGTTGCTTTTTCTGTTACTGTTTGTTTGACAGGTTAAAAGAAAAAAGTTGTGTGCGTGCGTGCGTGTATGTTTCATTTCAATGCAATAAAAATTATTTAGTTGTCACCTGATCCCCCGCCCCTCCCTTAATATAACCAAATACAAAAACACCACACTACATTGCTAACTGGTTGCAGCTGAATTGCATTAGAGACAGCCAGGCCTGATTGCTGCCAGTTATGTTTAATCAAATCATCAGATAAACAGAGCATTTTGAGAAGCATGTCTGATAGTTGTCTGAAACGTCTCACCAGTAGCACACTGAGCCAAAATTCCGACTGTGCAGAAATTCCACTAGAGATTTGGAAGAAGGTGATTAAAGTAAATGGGTCTGGGAATGGTTACAAGTACTCTGGGAGATCAACAGATTCACAGCGAGAGACATCATAGATAAATGGATATGACCTGGAACAAGACTGGACCAAGATCCTAAGAGAACTCTTTCTCATTTTGATAAAGGTCTGTGTTCAATGCTAAAGCCACTACTAACCTAAAAGCACATTAAGGATCTGGTCAATTTTGCCACAACACTTCTTGACCAACACGTCCTCTATGAAAAATGTTCTATGAACTGATGATTGAAATGTTGAACCGTGTTGCTATAAGTGAATGTTATAACAACAAGTAGCTCAGTGGTTAAGGCATTGGACTACAGTTTCTGAAGGTCGCTCTGAATAAGGGCGTCTGCCAAATGTAATATTAACAGTCTGTGAGCTAAAACTCCAGCACAACTGGGTTATGCAGCGAGATAATAATCCTAAGCATAATCATTCCAAGTCAACTTTGGAACCACTCAAAAGAAATGAAATAAAGGTTTTGGAGTGGCCTAGTCCAAGATGCTGTGGTTGTAGATGAAAGGAGCATGCGATGTGGCTGTACTCAAGCAGTTCTGCAAAGCAGAGTGGGCTAAAATCCTCCTCCACAGTGCCAATGTGATGTCATAATCTCCAGTTATCGGAAGCCCTCGCCTGCAGTGAGGGGGTGATTACTTTTTCACATTTTGCTGATTTAGGTATTGCATAACCTCTTTTATGTCAATCAATACAGTTAATATTTAAAGCTTGTGTTTTGTGTTTATTCAGGTTAAACAAGTTTATTTTAACATACACAGAAGAAATGAGCAGGGTATAAATATTTTTTCACATCACTTTAGGTACACAGGTTTATTAACACAACTTATCTCAACATTCTCGAACAGTCACACAGAATTTACCCTGAAAGAAAAAGAACTATGGGGTTTGCATCATATGCATTTTTCAAAAAAATCTTAAAATTTGCATACTATTCCTCTGCAGTGTACATCATGAAAGCCTGCGATACACAAGCATCGTCACGTAACTTGACTTCCCGACGGCAGGTTCTCACAAAAATCACCCAATGTCACCTTCTCTCCACTGACCTCATACTGAAGCGGTAAAGCAAAGTGGGTAGAAACTGACATGACTTGTCATGTTGTTCATAGTGAAAGTGTAGCTAATGCGTATCACACACACACACACACACACACACACACACACACACACACACACACACAGTTTTTATGCAGGGTTACCTAAAGATCAGAAATGGTCCACTCTCTTATTATATATCAGAAACTATGTACACTCTGATGTATGTACTCTCTGATATATCAGAAAGTATGTACACCTTCCCCGATCATTCCTCTTTTTCATGTGTCATCAGATTTAAGCAGATCAGAGTGGGATTTCCCCCCTGCTGTTTCAGAGATTAAACTGTTTTTAGTCCATAATCCATCTTAATGACTTATTTCATTCGTATATTTACATTTTTGCATGATCTTTACTTCCTATTTTAAAGAAATATGGTGGACGCCAATTTTAGGTCATACAACAGATTTTAAACCTGATTTAAATCTGGGCTTTTCAGCCATTCCAAATCATTTCTTATTGTTCGAGACACTTCTTTGGAACATATATTTTATAGTTTGCTTGAACGCCAACAAGCTTTAAAAAATATCCAGCTGAAAAGCAACCCCAGGACATGATGCTACCACCACCGTGCATAACAGTGTTACTCATGTATTGGGCCATATTTACTTTGTGTTTTGGCTTTAGACCAAACAGTTTAACTCATGTCTCACTAGACCACAAAATCTTTTCCTAAAACACACACTAAATATCACTCTCTCATAGAGAATCATGAGGACGTTACTGAGGTCTGGACAGGTTCTAGTGTTTCAGCCAGTGAGATCTGTAACACCTTTAGCATTGTGGCTGGTCTCTTTAGCACTTCTCTGACAATGGCTCTTCTTGCCGTGCCTGGGCGGTTTGGCCTGATCTCAATAGTGTCTGGGTTGTGCCACATTTTTTCTACTTCAGTATAATGGATTTCACAGTTCTCTTAGAAACGTTTAAAGCTCTGCTGATGTTTTAAGAACCTTCTCCAGGTTTTATCCCTCCTAGGAACTTCATCCTGAAGCTTCACATGGAGTGCCTTGGTCTGATCTGATCTGCCGTTTTAATTATGAGACTTTAAGTAAAAAAAACTAAACAAAAGATATTTACTGAGCAAGCATACAATTAGACACAGATGGATTTCATATGGACACAAGTGTACTGTATAAAACATACTCAGTCAGAGTGCTTAGGAAAATTAAATGTTTTTTCTAATTAACATCACTAAATAAATACTTTTGGAATCAATTACGGGGTTTACGGAGCCAAAACCCACTTTAAAAAAAATACAGCCACAGAAGCACTTTCAGCAAGAAAACACATCTGATAAAGTTATGTCATCTTGAAATAAGTGATGTCATCTTAAAAATACTTAAAAATAAGTGTTTGTGTGCAATCAATTGACTTTGCTCATAGATCAAGAGTATAACTGTATTTATTTATTTACTTATTTATTTATATAATTCATTAAAATGCGAAATTTTACTTTTTGCTTTTTGATTTTAATATATTTGTTTTTGTGTTGCCATTATGGATTGCTAATGTTTGTACTTAGATAGCAAAAAAGGTCATTTAATTATTAATATTATTGTTATTGTTATTGTTATTATTATTATTATTATTATTGTTATTATTATTATTATTATTATTATTATTATACAGTATATCTGATAATGACTCATGAGATTGTATCCCCTGTTGTAGTTTCATTCTTTGCTAGTTCTTATAAGAAGTCAGTCAGCATTTCAGTGACCTACATATCTGCAAAGTGGGCGACATCATGTCTGCTGTAGATCTACATGTTCACAATCTTGCATTTGTGTGTGTGTGTGTTTTTTTTTGTTTTTTTTTGCATTTTGTGCAAGAGTAGGGGATCATCAGCAGATTTATTTTGCCTGTTGAGTTGTCTGGTTGAAGAAACACTTTTAAAGAGAAAACAGGAGTTTTTTGGATAGCATGACCCCAAATTTTTTATTATTATTATTATTTATTTAATTAATTGTTGTAGACAAAAACCTCCCAGCTTCACATAAGATTCAATTTCTTGGTCTGGGAGATTAAATTGTTCTTTCTTTTCATGATGTATGTGTTTAGCCTTTAGTATGTGATTAACACATGGTGTTCATTATACAAGTGATGACTCTCATGACTCAGACATACGTGAACAGCTCAGAACAGGAATCTGGTTAACCATTTACAGGATAAGAAAATTATGACTTAATACTTTTCAATAATAGTATTGCACATTTAAAAAGGTGGACCATGATTCCTTTTAAATGACGACGATGATGATGAATATTCTTCTTCTTATTATTATTATTATTGTTGTTGGTGGTGTTTTTTTTAAATTGTGACTTTTATTAATATGCTAATAAGTGACATTCAACATTAAGCCTTAATCTCTGCAAGAGACTTTTAAGTATTGCAAATTAATCTTACTGACATGGATTTACTAAAACTGAATCCTTCTTACTAAACTCATGAACAGTTTACATGCTTAGTGCTCAGGTCCAACATTCCAGCCATTTTTAATAAACACAATTAAATCAGTTAAATGAAACTGATGTTATATAAGATTCTTTTAAAATAATAGTGACAAACAAAATGCAAATATCTCTGAATGGTTGATTTAAAAAGAACTTTTAAAGGTTACTAGTGCTAGTAAAGTTAGATGAAAAACGAAATGCTAATGTGAAGAGAAACAAAATCATTTTTGGTCAGTGCTGTAACTGCTTCCAATTTTTATTTTATTTGGAAAAATGTGGAATTTAGAATCTGGATTTTGAGAGGAGAGTGGGATGGATGTTCTCAGTTGAAAATAGACACTTAAATCCTCTGAAGTTTCAGAAATAGCCCTTCTAACTGTGGTTAAATGTGATTAGTTTAGTGAACTCTTTGACTGGTCTTTTTGTTCACTTTGATATTTTACTCCAAATGTAACAAATGCAAAGTATCCCTTTGTAGTCTAAGGGTTTAAGTCACCTGACATCTTCATCATAGTGAAATTGCAAATGTCTCTGATGAGAAGGTTTAAACAGTACTGTAGGTTCCAGCAGGTTAAAATTATATTCTTGTATTTTGGCAAAGACACAGACAGATAAATTATCCTTAGACAGTTTATTCAAAAATAATGAATTGGGTTAAACAAAAAATATTTAGAAATAAAACTGAAACATCTCTTTTGATTTGGTTGTTTGACTGGAACATATTCAACCGCTCACCTACATTTAAAAAAAAAAAAAAAAAGTGTGTCAATGGAAAGAAATAACCCAAGCAAAGCATGATATGTCTAGCTATATAAAGATGGGGAATTCACAAACGCTCACCAATCGCTGAATGGATCGGTTCCACACTGAGGACAGACTACGCATGTGTTTTTCTCAAGATGCACATCTCAGTGGTTAGTCATTGAACCTAATTTTAATCATTTTAATCATCAGAAGTGTTAACTGATATACATAGACACAGGTGTGTTTCCCGGAAACTTTGATCACAAGCATTAAAGGGATTTATTTGTTAAATTAAATCTCATCTCCTCTGTTCTTCTCTCCTGTCCTACAAGCTTCTCAGGGTGTTACTGTTGTTAGCATTGTGTGTACTGTTGCTCGGAGCTGATAATTCTCCTGCAGGACGCAGAGGAAAGAAGGAACGGAAAAGAAGTCCAGCTAAAAAGAGCTCTCAAAGAAAAGCCATAAAACTCTGGCTGGGTGTTGATCCTGCAGTAGAAAAGCAACCAGATACCTACCAAGTATCTCCAAGTCAGTCAACATCACCATGGACATATGAGTGAGTCTGATTAATAATGTATATACAGTATGTAATATTAATACAGCACTGAGAAATAATTTTACAGACACTTATTCTTGTTATTTAATGCACTTCCAGTGAATATTTATACACATTAAATCTTTTGACTTTCTACACAATAACATGAGTATGTATGTAGAGTTTGTATTCATGAGTATAAACAAAAAGATATGGTTAAAAAATAAAGCTAATAGTGAAAAATGTATTCCGAAAGCATTGAGACATTTATGTACTGTATATATCAAGAGTATAATGAGTTATATGTAAGGGGTATGCTGCAAATATAGACAATATCCTTACCAGTGGTCAAGTTTAACTTATATTTCCTGCTTTAAGTTTACAATATTACTAATATAAGCTTATTAATAGCATTTTAAAAGATTTTTTTTTGCATTCTTTCAGTAATTGCAAGTTTTAATTGTTCTTGCTTTATTGACATTACTAAAAAGCATTTATTAATAGAAAGAGATAATTTTAGGTTGAAATTAGTAAAATTTTTTAGCAAACTGTAGCTTGTTTTACAGTTTATTTACAATTTCGTTTATCTTTTAAAAATCCTGCTATTAAATCTAAAATCAAAATCAGCACATTACTCAACGTAAAACACTTAATACTTTGCATTCTTATTGATGCTCTCAAGCTAATCTATTTAAATGATAATTAATTACCTAAAATAAAATCAAAACTGCAATGGACTTGTACAATTACTTAATTGCAAAAGGCTGCAATTAATTACAGGTAATATAGTCCAGTCAATAATGGTAAACAATTAAAATAACTTTGAAGTAATAAATAAATAAGATGGCACGGTGGTTTAGTGGTTAGGCACTGTCACTGTCACATTGGGTCTGTGTGCATGGAGTTTGCATGTTCTCCCGCTGCTTGGTGCATTTCCTCCAGATACTGTGGTTTCCTTCCACAGTCCAAAGACATGCAGATTAGTTTCATTGGCGCTGCCAAAGTGCCCTTAGTGTGAATGTATGTTTGTGCCCTGCAGTGATTTGGCACCCTGTCGAGGGTGTACCCTGCCTCATGGCCTAGGTGTCCTGGGATAGGCTTTAGGCCCCCAGCGACCATGTACACAGGATAAAGCGGTGTAGATGATGAGTGAGTTAGTAATAAATAAATACTGGCCAACATCTTTTTAATGAGATCATTTGCCTTATTATTTTCTGTTAGTCTTGATAAAAACTTTCTATACAAAATTGTACATTTAATAGATACGTATCACACTTCTCAAGCAATCACAATATGTGTCGAAATCACCTGTGGTTTAATCAAATCGGGCAGCCCTACCTGAAGGTGTCGTATAACTTAAAATAGAGCACATGCTTTTATGTTTGTTTTAATTTTAGTTTTAGTTTAAGATATTTTTACTTACAGCATAAAATATTTAAATACACTTTAATATACAAAATACAAAACTCTGTAGTTTATTAGTGTTTTAAGTCCATATATGGAATCGTGTTTTTTTTGGTATTATGATCATCTTGAGGGTGTGTGTGTGTGTGTGTGTGTGTGTGTGTGTGTGTGCGTGTGTGTGTGTGTGTGTGTAAACTCAAACAATAATGCTAATAAAATGTCTAGAATAAGGTGTAATATATTTTGTCTTGATATTTTTACTTCCTTGTTTTGGAATTAGCTTTTTTTTATTGCATTGCGGTTCAGTCCAGGCCCATTTCTCTTGAGAAATCTTCTTCAATTTCACAAGATTTAAGGAGATTAGGAGAGTCCATGTGAAGCCTTCGAGATATTTAGGTTGCACTGTATGTTCGGGTGTAATAGTCTCATTAAAACACTCAGCTTCTGCTCTGATTGAGTTTCTTCGACAGTACATTACCGTTAAATTGCTTTTTAAATTCCTTCAATAGTATGAGATTCTCCAGAACCGTTTGCAGTGAAGCAGGTTCATATTAAAAAGCTCTGAACACTGGCCTTCACTGTGTTTCTGGTTTTCTTAAGATCATAAGTACTGTATAACTCATGTATTTTTTGTACTTGTTTCTTATCTTGTTGTTTATGGGTTGTGTATGGGAGGTAGAAACGGAGATGACTGTGATGAGGAGTTTATTGTCTTCTGTGTGATCTGCTGATTTCAGGTCTTCCTTCCTTCCTTCCTTCCTTCCTTCCTTCCTTCCTTCCTTTTCCTTGTCAGTGACCACATTCACTGATATCATGTCATAAACTTTCACCTGCATATTATTGGACTTGCTGTACACACAGGGGTGTTTGGAGTGCTTTGCTATTGTATTTATTTATTTATTTATTTATAATGATGTCTCAAAGAAGTTCAGGAAGCTTTTTAAATACCTTTAACAGGATTGCTTCATGTCAGGTTAACTTGATGGATTTTTATGCAACGTTAACACTTATACTGTACAGTATTTCTTAAAGTATTCATCCTGTTATAAAATGACCTGATTGAGTTAGGAGTGGCCTAGGTTTACAGGGAATGCTCTAAAAATTGTGGTCCTATGATCATGCCAGGGATCAGAGAACCACTTTTTGGTGTGTGCATGTTTTAAAAAAGAGCATTTCACAAAGTCATGTAGAATACAGATTAGTTTTTCCAGAAGTACTGCTGTAACAATCTTGTCTTATAGCTGGTCCATAGCACACCAACTTTGTATTAACAGGGCCCTGTTTCTCTCCATTTTCACTTGTAAAATCTATAAAAATCTCTGTTACATCATGCACATCCACTTCCTACCCTGAGGCCTATTCTTGTCACTTAGTAGTTGAGAATTTAAAACTATATAGTATACTGTTGTAATTCTATGATTGTTGATAATATTTTAATAATAATAATAATAATAATAATAATAATACTTATTATTATTATTATTATTATTATTATTATTATTATGAGTAGTAGTAGTAGTATAAAATACGATTATTCAGTCTGCTTAAATTTTCAATTGCATTTATTAGCAAATAAATTTGAAAGCCAATGTTTCTTCTCTCTTGTGAGCTGTGGGATTCTGGGTAATTGTCTCCCATGCACAGTCAAGTGTCAATAGAGAGGTTTCTTGTTAAAGACACACACACGCACACACACACCACTATGTCTGGATTCTTTTTATAGGTAAAGTGCAGGCAAATTTTTAATTTTTTTACTTTATATTTTGTATTAATTATTTTTATATGAATATTTGTGTATATATTCTACACCTGCTTATTAACTACAGTAGATGTCATGCTTGCAGAGTTTAAGTTATTATTTGATAAAATATCATAGCAAACAGCAGATAAGGAATGTTTTTGGTTAATGTCTACAATGTAAATTAACATCTTTGAGTCCTGCCTCATCCCAGGGTCTCTTACGATGAATCCCGCATTCCAAGCCACATGTTCGAGGCAAAGTGTGAGAGGATGGGCTGCTTGAACAAAGATGGAATTGAAGACCTTGGTCTGGAATCGAAACCCATCTTCTATCAAATCCTGGTGCTCAGAAGAGTGAAGGGTAAAAAGAAAGACTATTCCTTTCGACTGGAGAGACATACCACCAGCGTGGGCTGCACATGCGTTTTACCTAATGTTATCTCCCACGTGTAGCGCCGCAGTGCTATAGTTGATGTGCATACGGCTTCACACATTCTTTGTAACACAGGAAATGATAAAACATAAAGGGTTTGACTTGAAGAGCATTATCAAGAGCCTTACATTTGAACTCAAAAAGAGTCTTTTTAAGTCTTTGCAGTTTTTAGTTCTAAATCTTAGTTAACAAATCAAATACCAATAAAAACAAAGCACACATTAGTGATTTAATAAAGAGATGTTTTGTCATTTAATAAAGAGAAAATCAGAAACAGGACCATCTTCATGACAACCACAAAAACAGCCAATGGGGTTTCCTGAACGGTTCACAACAACGCTCATCACTGCACGTTTGGTCATTTTGTAAAGTCATCTTGGCCAAACCGACATTAACACCACAAAGAAAATCACAGAGACATACCAAAACAAGTGATTGCCACGTCATTAAAAGATCAGCACAGCTTCTCAGTGTTTCTTAATTCTCTCTCTCTGTTTAGTTTTTTTTATGTCCCTGCTCTGCATTTTGCTGACATCTCTCTTAATCATAAAAAAGATTTTTTTTATTAGCTTATATGTGCTTTGAATTGTATTTAAGTTACTAAGGAATATTGTTCTGACAAAAGCTAAAAGTTATGAGCTTAGAATATTTTTATCATTAAATCCATTAAAATGCATCATCCGGAATTTAATACTTCTTAGAGAACAATTGCAATGTGAGTAAATATTTTTATTTGAGAAAACTCGTGTCTCTATAATAAAGAAATGTTAAGTGAATAAACATGCATAGCTTGCACTTTGCTAGACAGCATAAATTTAAGAAAAAGCTGCTTTTTTTATTTTATTTTTGCAATGTGTGTAGACATTTACGTAAGATCTTGCCCCAATATCACTGATCTTAAGTTTCAATGTAATTCTCCATTCTCTGTAATTCTGTATTATTTAGTAGTTATTTCTTCTTTTTCTCCTATACTCCACATCACCACCTGTGTATGTACAAATGATTGTGATAGGTTAAATGAATGTTTTACGAAAAATTGGTAATATCTTCCACCTGAACCACTGTCACTAGAACTTCACTGAATCTTGCATGGTTGTCCAAACAGTAATTTGTTTTGCCATTTTATACCACATGAACAAAAAAAAAAAAGGTTTGTTGTGTTTTAACTTGCCATTAGCAATGTCCACTACTTCTTGCTTGTCTTCTTTTATATACCTCCCACTCATCCCCTTTTCTGTAAATCATACCCAACACAGTCCACTTTTCCTCCATCACTTTATCGGCATGCTTCCTCTTTCAACTCTTTATTCTTCCTCACTTCCTCTGCGTGCTTGTCCTAAAAACATCAAAAACAATCTTGATTAGAGCAATTAAGGGCAGCTGACATAATAAGGCAATTTTGGCTCCAAAAACCATCATAGCCAAGAAACTACTAAGAAAACTTTTCTAGGTAATAAAACAGTTACAGTATACCACTGCTAATGGGGGGAATAATAATACGCATTAATGAGATAAAATATGAAAATAATAAAACATTTCTGCTATTGTTTTAAAGTCATTTGGGATAATTTGTTCTTTAAACAAAGTTCTACAACATGGTGTTACTCAGTCATTCTGGACTACAAGTAAAACCCTTTTAAAAACCATATTTATAAGAACTATAGAGTCTGTCTCTGCTACTGCATCTTTTTACATTTAAATGAACAGGGTCTTGTTCATCAGACCCACCAGCAGTGACTAGTATCAGCCAAATGAGGATGGGTTCCCTGTTGAGTCTGGTTCCTCTGAAGGTTCTTTCTATTGTCATCTCAGGGAGTTTTTACTTGCCACTATCGCCCCCTGGATTGGTCATTAATTAATATTTATATTTTTTTCTTTTTCTTACATTTTTCTAGCTTTAATTCTGTAAACAAATCTTTGCGACATTGTTATAAGTGCTATGCAAATAAAATTTAACAGAATTAATTGGCCAGGGAACTGATGTTTTATTAGGCTATACTGATATTAATGACTACACAGCCTCAAACTAAATTCCTATAGAATTTCCTTCCCAACTTTCCAAAAACCAAACAAAAGACCTAAAATTATCCCAAAGCATTTTGTCATTAGAAAATTGAATATAATGAGATATTATTCATCGATCATAGATACACATTCTGCATTTATATGTTGACATTTTGCAGAAGAGATTTCTTATAAAATATTTTTACAAGAGTGAAGTTCTTTTTAACTAGTTCAAACTGGCAAACCTGTCATTTACTTCATTTCCCTCTTGTTCCTATTTTAACCACTAGAAATAAGCTAAGTTGGGCAGTGAGCATGCGGCCTTGTGATAGCGGCACATCAAGAAACGTCAAACGAGAAATCAACAAAATGTCTGTCAAATAACTACATTAAAAGTATGTATAGTATTTCACCTGAGTTTTTTTTTTCGTGAATAAAGGCTTTATGAATGGCTTATACAAATGGTAGCGCTGAGTCTAAATGCGACAGCTTTGTGATGTCATGATTCAGACTCATACACTTTCAGTCATCCAATGCCCAAACCCAACCCTAACTGCACCGTCACTGAGTGTGAGTCTAATCATTTACTGTGTCTGATATTGCTTTCTGACGCATTATTGTGCTCCTTAACCATAAAGCTACCCCTGTCCTATATAAACACTTTACAGCACTACAAAATGGCCAAATCACAAATAGTGCACTACTGTATATGGTGGCACAGTGGCTTAGTGGTTAGCACTGTGGCCTTGCACCTCCAGGGTCTGGTTTTGATTTCTGCCTCTGGTTATATTTACAATAAATACAATGGTTATCACATTGATCATACAGAAGTTTCTGGACGGATGGGTGGTGACTATGGATTAAAACAAGACAAATTTTATACATAATACCTTTTCCTGAAGTCTCTCCAGCATAGCAGCCAGCAAGGCCTCACGGTTCTCCTTGTTGGTCTCCATCTTCTGTTCAAGCTTCTCCTTTGCATTTTTGATGAAATTGTTGTTCTCCTCGAAGGCCTTCTGGATGACCTCCTTTTCATGCTCTCTTTTCCCAGCTAGGTGCTTCAGCAGCTCTGCCTCCTGGAACTGAGCGAAGACTTATGACTTTTAGTATTTTATAGTCTTTTCAGAACTGATTTAAAAAGTTGATTACTCCAAAAGACAGAGGGAGAGAATGTGTGTCTGTGAATTCTAACCTTCCGTCTCTCCTCAGCAGCTTCCAATTTCTTCTGGATCTCCTCCAATGAGGGATCTTTGCGGTGCGGCATGGAGGCATTCAGCTCAGGCACGCCATCAAATGAAGGGGGCTTGAGGATAACTTTAAACGCCTGGCCAGATGTACGCTTGTTCAGCTCAATCACTTCCACATCCTTGATCTCACACCAATTCAGATCCACTGCATCTTATAAAGAACGGTTCAAAATTATTTTACAATATTACAAATGAAAAAGGGAAAAGCTCCCCACCATATATCCCAGATTAGAAGGAAGTTACTGCCTGATAGCAGATAAGTAACTTTAATTCAGTAATTATAAAAATGCACTCTTGAGCAATTTAAAGCATGAAGCAGTTCACAATGCTGACTTATAGTGACTGTGGAAAGATGAAAAGTTTGTGTTTATGGGTTGACTGCTACACAAGAGTATTACACTATTACACTATTGTGCCTCTGCTATTGTGCGTTCTGATGTTTACCTTCAGCTTTGTAGGTTGGCTTGTCTGTAATGTCTGCCTTGATGCAGGAGCAGAATAGTGACACCAGAGGGAGCTCCTTCAATTTGTCCCGATATGCTTAAGAGAGAAGAGACGTCAAAACAGAGAACATCTACAAAGTGGTTTCTTCTCTTTAAAGGATCTTTACAGAGCATACAGAACAACTAGACCTGCAGAATAATCCAATTAGTTTACATACCTGCTAGGGTCATACTGCTTGTTTTCTTTACTTCATGTAGCAAGGAGAGAGAGAGAGAGACAAGGATTACATCACTCTCTACAGATGCTTTAAAGTATCAAGTAACCTTAAAGAAAGATTTTTGACATTGAGATTCTTGAGCCCGCTTTCTTTTAATAGATTTTTCCCATTAACACTACTGATTATATATACTGTATATACTGTATATGTTTTCTATATAATACATTATTAATAGTTTTTCTACTTTTATTTTATTTATCAACACACTGACTAAAACTGGTGCCAATAAATCAATGAACCAGGGGATCAATCAGTCTTAGTTACACTAAGTGTCAATTTTTTTAAAGGACAAAATGTATCTCATTGTAAGCCATGCTAACAGAACATCCAAAATGTACCATACACAAAACTTCACAATGCTTCTAAGATCTACAATTCAAGTTCTTTCCATTTCCATCTTTTTATTCTTGGAATTTAGATCCCACAAAACGTCTTAGCCCTGCATGAAGGCTTACAGCTAAATATTATAATTGTATACTGTATTGCAATGTTTCCCAAAGAGTGGGCCACGTCCCCTAATGGTCAGTTATGATAAATAAATAAAATGTTTTTAATTGGTTTAAAAAATCTTTCAGTATTTTATACTTAAAACATAACTAGAACTAATAAACCAAAGCCGCATGATGTAAAAAACACATTATTCTTCATTTCTCTAAGTCTCATAAATATAATGTCCATAGTAAAAACAGTAAAATATTCCTTTTTTTCAGAACTACCTAGGCAATATGGAGGAAAATAATTTTATTCCCTATTTTAACTATTTAAACATGATTGAGCAAAAAATGGGTCACACAGGCAAAGAAATAGCACAGATACACATGATCATGTGTTTTTATATTTGTTTTCCATTATTTATATGACTAATAATAATAATCATCATAATAATAAACATAATAATAATAATAATAATAATAATAATACAACCATTTGGTGAGTTCAACATTTTTGCGATGTCATTCCCATATTCCAGGAGCATAATTTGTCCAATTTTAAAAGTCATGTTAACTTGGGTTATACATATGCACGACCCCAAATGCACAGTTTGATGCGTAAAGCCTTCATGTTATGAGTTAAAAATAAATAAATAATGATGAGAATAATAAAAAAACAACAGTAATTCACCATGCCTTTGAAATGGATTTGGGCAGCTTGAGTTTCAGGGGTTAAAGGTTTGGGTGGGCCGAACATTTCAAATTGGGCCTCAGCTTTGTTAAGGTTGGAAATAGCTGATATACAGAATATGTGAAAAATTCTTTGGGGACAAAAAATATAGCTACATTAAAACAAATGTCTATAACCACTGTGTACATTTGGTATCTTAGTAAAATAACTGACTTGATTAAAAGGCACTGTATCTGAAAACATCTAAATATTTTACCCAAACAGATGCATAACTGCTAAAGCAGTACCCCATTACAAATGAAGCTGAATTTAAGAATTCCTGATTACACTGTGATTTTGAACCACACACGCTAATACAGATGCTAACCTTGTTTAACTGCCCCCACACACAGAACGCTGATTAATATCTCCGCTTCTTGCAGACGTTGCTGTTTATTTTGATGAGCCACGTCTGGGAGGTTAATGGTGTCAATGAAATACAACACTGGACACTAGACATGTCACAGCACCACTTTTTCTTTTTTCTTTTTTTAAGATACCATTAACGAATCAAAAATATTTTTTTAAAGTAGAATGTAAATGCAGACGGTGTCTGTATATGACATAGGGAATCACTTTTCTTGTTACATACAAGACATAAGATTATTTCCAATGGCAAAATATTTAAAACATACTTATTATTTTTTTTGTTTTGAAGTGCTTTTAAACTACTTTTACACTATTTTGAAAAATAAATTTATAATTTTTACCATTTTTCTTACAAATCCAAATTCAATCATTTGTTTCATGACCTCCTATCCAATCCACCATGTACTGCTGGTATTAGCCTGATATCTCCTCCTCACAGCATACACTGAGGTTACATACCTGTAAATTTCACTTTATACATATAGCATGATTACTGGCCAAAATGGCACACAGGCACAATTTCAATGTCAGTTGCTGTAGTTCGTATCATGCCCATCCTAGACCATAAAATATCAATCAGTAGGTACAACAAAAGAATAAACGTCCTCACCCAGCAATAAACATCGGCATCGGCTTTTATATAGACACACAAGCTGCACTGTATGGGCTATTAACAACATACACTAGCAAAGACATTAGTGAATAATCTTCCTTAGCAATGTCTGATGGAGCACACCCATCAGTCTATGATCCGAGGTCATTCAAAGCTGAACATTTTAAAACATTATAAAACACCTTTATGTAAACGCTTGTCTATGTCACTAGGGCTTTGTTTTGGTACAGTGCACACTCACCCCCTCTTTTTGATAATATCCGCGTTGGTCGTCTCCCTCTCTCCTGCTTTTTCTCAGAGTTTGCACGTCCTCGGATACAAGAGCTCAGCAGCATCAGCAGCACTACCACTCTTAATGCATGACATCACCTGCCAACGCTGCTATTGGCTGAGGAGCACAGGGCTGTCAGAGGATGGAGAAAAAGGAGGGGCAGCAATATAAGCCAGAGATGGATATATAAATCCATGTATGGAATCCATGTATAAGTATGTATGGAAAAGATAAATGTGATGTGTATTTTTCTATGCTATTTAGTGAGATTCAGATGAGCAGAAAGCTTTCCAAACCACTTGGTTTATTGATAAAAAATACCAGAAATGCCTTACTAGTGGAGTGATGGAAAATGCCTCTAAACACTGTTGTTTTCATATACCTGCTTAACAATGCACAGAATAAATTAGGCATTTCTCATTTATGTAAGAAAATGAGAATTCATGCCAATCTTTTTTTTTTTTTTTTTAAATGTATTATTATTATTATTTTTTTTTTTTTAGAAAATCCAGTTTTAAACCATTGACTCAAATAGACCAAATGTCCACTATTCAGTTTTGGATACTTTTCATGTCAATTAAATAAATTGCATATTAAATTTCTAAGATACAATTCTAAAGTAAAAAAAAAAAACTTCTCAAATTTTCAGTAATTCTATGAGATTATGACGCATCCAGACGAAATATACACTACAAAAAAAAAATTTGGACACCTTCTAATTCCATAACTTACCTGATTTTTCTACATTGTAAAACAATACTGAGGTCTGATCTAAAACATGCAATAATCTCCTTTAAACAGTTGATATTGAGATGTATCTGCTACTTATTATCTGTAAAGTCTTCATAACAGCTCTAATCCAAGGTGCTGTTAAATGGTGATTTTTGAGACTGGTAACTCTAAATGAACCTCTCTGCAGCAGACGTAATTTTTCGTCTTGATTTCCTGGTACGGTCTTTATGAGAGCCAGTCACGTCATGGTATTTGATGGGTTTTGCAAAAGAACATAACAATACTGTTCTTGCAAGAACTATTCCAGAACAGCTGACCTTCGTTTCTTAAAATAACAACTGACTGTTGTTGTTGTAACCTAATTAACTAATGTCATAAGTGTTAGTTTTGACATCTTCAGTACTGTTCTAGAATGTCGAAAAATAAGTTAGTAAAAACAAAAAGGTAGGTGGAAGGTGTGTCCAAACTTTTGACTGTTACTGTATACTGTACTGTATGTATGCAATATCATGCTCAGTTAAATCCATTGAGCATGGGGAGAATCATCAGAATTATAGTTCATTAGTGCTTGGATACCATCAAGGTAGAACGTTTTCCCAGTAAACCAGAACCATTGGACTACTTCACGTCTGAAATGCGGGTCTTCCAGGAACTCATTTAATGGCACAAACATGTGGAACTGTCTTGGAGTGAGGTCAGGACTGTACAGGGGATGTGGGAATAACTCCCAACTGAGTTAATGTAATGTGCAAGTGGTGTTGACAAGCTATCCATCGATTTTTAAGGATCAGGTGGTCCACTCAATGTTCATGGGAACTGAATATTCTCGAGAATGCCTGCAGTGGGTTTTGGCCGGGATCGTCATTCACAATGACAGCGTTCATCTGACAAGATGTCACTTTTTCATGTGACTGATCTATACTGCAAAAATATCGGCAAATAAATCTAATAAATCTATCTTTTCCTCTTATGTTCAAGTTTTTAAAACCCTGTCATTTTACCTTTTATTTCTATAAAAAAGCAAAATGATTTAATAATAAAACAACGTAAAGCAAGAAATTAGTAAAAAAAAATAAAAAGCTGTAAGTTAATGGCCTAATAAAGAGAAATATTAAATAAAATTTGACATGATCCTTTTGCAGTACATGCATGCAGATTAGAAACCCAGCCCTGTTAATCTGATATATTACAGCAGTTATATTCCCATAATCTAGATGATGTCATCCAAATGTCTTTTATCAGTAGCGATGAGAGCGAGAAAAGAGAGAGAGAGAAAGATGGAGAGAGAATCATAAACGATGGTGTAGAATAAAAAAAAAGGAAATAAAAAAGAATGTGTGCTGGGGTTACCATACTGACAGTGTTGTTTCTCCACTTTCCACATAGATGCTTTAGATTCCTGATAATAATCCCTCCCTTACAGGAAAGAGTCAGAGACAATAACTCATACTGACATCCTCAAAGTGAGAAAGACTTGAATAAATGATGTTCCATGACATCATCCACACAAGGCCTGTGTCAAGCTTCATTATTTACAGTACTGGCTCACAGCTGTAGTCTCCCCCATGCCTGAGACTTAAAACTGAAAATCTTCTTCAGGATGCTCAGATGATGGTTTGCACAGATGCCAAACATGACTCACTCAGGTAGTGAGAGGGAGGAAGTGCAATCTGACATCAACTCCCTCTTTACAATGACTTCACTCTCTTGCATTATCGATTCGCTGGAGCAAATTGCATTGCAGATTTCAATTCGATTAAAATTATGCTCAAGTCATGCATTAAAAGGTGACACTGTCCTCAGTTTTATTGAAACCACATGGTAAATAAATCATTTGCTTCCTATCCCTATTTACAAATTATTATTGGGTCAGATCATAAAGAGAGAGAAAGAGAGAGAGAGACAGAGAGAGAGACAAAAAGAGAGAGACAGAGACAGAGAAAGAGACAGAGAGAGAAAGACAGAGAGACAGAGAGAGAGAGAGAGAGACAGAGAGAGAGAGAGAGAGAGACAGAGAGAGAGAGAAGATTAAGAATGAGAATGAGGGGACTAAAGGGCAGAAAATGGATTTCTATTCCAGTGAGATTTGTAATTAATTCAAGGCATTTTAAAGAATGCTCAGTGTTTCTTTCCGTATTTATTTATTTATTTATTTTCATGAATTTTGGTATTATTCCTGATTTATTATAATACTTGATTTATACTAACACTTTGAGCAATTTATTTCTTATCACTCCTTCTGCCTCTAATCCTTCATTAATATTCATTAGGTAACTAATAGCTTTCCTAGTCCAAGAACAAATGTTTTGAATGCGAGTATAATCAGACGAAATCAGCTTTAATCAGCATATTCAGCTTTTTTAACCCTAGACAGTTACTGCTGATTCACTGCTGTTTATATTTACTTTTTATACTTTTTTTCATACACGGTTGTAATTGGAGACAATGATCTTATTCTCATTAGGAGTGGAGGGTTTGATGTTGGGTGAGTAATCCCGCCTCGTTAAAAACCCTATAGAATTGACACAACCCATCGACTGATGTCCTCGACCCCACAGGAAGAGCAACCAAGTCTCAGGACTGCAAACTTAACGCTGCACTCCACAGTCACATTTTACACTAATCTCAGAGTTAACCTGTTTCTCACTTTGGGGCAGTGGTAAAGATGTTTACTGATCAGAAGGTCCCTGGTTGGCCCGAATGCTGCCGAGCTGCCACTGTTGAGCACTTGAGCAAGGTCCTTTAACCTCAAATGCTCAGATACAATCTGGCATCAAGCTGCCAAATCGACCCTAATGAGAAACTGCCTTTGAAATCACAGAATGACTCTTCTGTTTAGTGGAGTCCAGTGGTATATTGTAAACCAATAAGATGTGAATGGATCCACGAAAGAACAGAAATCCCACTAAGCACAGTAAGAACATGCAAACTCCACACACCCAAAGAAAGATTTGATCACCAACCCTGGAGAAGCAATGCTAGCCACTGAGCCACCATGCCCCATCATTGTAATAATATTTCTTCATTATGATAGTATTATGCATCCCTTAACCACAGTGAGTTATTAATAATAAATCTCTCACATGGAGCCTCATGACTCACTTCATCTTTTCATAGTCCATAAATAAAACATAATGTTATAATATTATAATAAATCAAGGAAAAATAATTGATTGCACTGAACAACATCCATCTGTCCATCCATCCACCCAGGAGAAACAGGTCACTTGCACAGCAACAGAAAAATGAACTGCACCTGATGAAGAACAGTTCAGGAATAAATTTAATAAAATGCTTGCATAGATTATAGGCACTAAACATGCACTAACATGAAACACTATTGATTTATGAAAGCACTTGCAGAACAGAAGAAAACCAGGAATATGATATGAGGTAGGTTTCAGTAAAGCTCAGTGATTAGAATGGTGATATAAAAGAATAAAACTATATATATATATATATATACTTTTATATAAAAAGTTTTTGTTATAAAAGATTTTATTATTATTATTATTATTATTATTATTATTATGTAGTGCACTTCCAAGTTCAAGTTCAAGTTTAAGTAGGCTTTATTGTCATTACAACCATATACAGTTAGTACACAGTGAAACGAAACAACGTTCCTCCAGGACCAAGGTGCTACATGCAACATAAATTTACAATATAAATTACCATAGACACTAAACTAGCTAACCAAGAGGCCTAGTTTGCTGGCTAGCAGAGAGACCTAACATAAATTACAACATAAATTAACAAAAACTAACTAGCTAAGTAACATTCCATATAATAACCATGGTAAAGTGAATATAAAACCAAGATGTGTGAAACTCCATATTAGCTACAGAAAAAATCCTGTCTGCAGAAACATCAATAATTACAGCATGCAAACAACAAATCAAAGTAATAGCTTATTTTTTGTCCTTAGCAGGGCCTCTTTCTCTCTCACAAACACACACACTCACACACACACTCACACACACATGCACATGCACACTCAGACCCTAAGGTAACAGGTTGACGATGCTATTTATTGCTCTGCCTCTGCTCTTTGATTATATCTTGCCTCTGTAATCTTGTACGCTTTAGAATCCATTTTGCAATCACTCATCAGAGTCTTATCAGAAAGCTTTTGTAACATCTCTGGTAACATTTTTTTGTTCTTTTATGAGCATCATTCTTAAACTTCCTTTTGTCTGAATTTTTAACCTAGCTATCCGCAAGCTTCGGTTGTCGCATTTGGATACACCACATTCCAAAACTATTCCTCTCCTTTCTGCAGTATGGTGCTCATGTGGGTCACTTGGACCAATCAGCAGCTACAGACATGAATGTCAAGTGATGGACAGATTTTGATGGACAAAAATTTTGACAAAGTACAAAACATATAAAACATACTGTTTTTTTTTTTTATTGGCCCATACAGTAATAGGCTTCTGGTCTGCGTTGGCACTGGGGCTTTAGCGCAGGTAAGTCCATGCATTAAGGCGGCCTAGTGTTTCTGGTGACGGAACACACTGTTCTCAGATTAGCTATGCTATGTTTAAGGTTAATTCTTTTTAAATCTATGAAACTATAAATAAAAGAGTTTGTTTGTTTTGACTTTCACAAGCATGTCAGTGTATTCCTTTTTTTTTCACTTATAAAAAACAAGTGTACTTTGCTTGTATCACACTGCATCTCAAAGAGAGCAACACTGTCTCTCTCACAGCAAAGATGCCAATTTGTGTTATATATAATGCTCTGGTTCAGCGGGTAGACAAAAAACAAGATCTTTTAATCTTGGGAAAGTTTTTATACAGTAGATCAGGGCCACTAAAGATAGTTGTAGGTTATTGTTAATAACAGTCAAGGAGAAGTAGGACCAAATGGGGGTAAGGGAAAACACCCTCCTGTCCCCTTTTCCACCAAAGCAAACCAGGTGCTAGTTCATGTCTGGTGCTATAGTGCTGATTCAGGGTCAGTTAATAACATGACCTCCTAAGAACATGACCTTCCATGGACTGGAGAGTCCGTCTGTGTAAGTCGCTTCGTTCTCAATAATGTAAGTGGCAGTGCTATTAAGTTTGGATCACTTTAGTGATTAAGTTCTTTGAAGCTTTTTCATCAAAATGAATGAATCTTTTTTGAGTCATTTAGTTCATTTTGTTCTTTTGATCAAAAATAAAATAAAACATAAAATTTTTAATGAACAGACCCCCAACATGTCCACATACAGTACACACATGTTAGCTATACTGTAGCTCCGGTAATTAAAATATTACAATGCAGTTAAGGACATATTATGATAAACAGAATGAGCATCTCACCTCTCATATCTTGTGGTACGAGTCGTTCGTTCTTTTGAATCTATTGCACTGCATAGAGTCTATGGGAGTCACGTGACAAAAGAATGAACAACTCGGACTAGAAGACTCATGAAAAGAGCCTCTCAATTCCACTCATGTGACAAAAAACAAATGATTCGGACTTGAAGACTTAAAGGTAACTACTCTTTTCTGTTTCTTGTACAGAAAAAGACCTAAAGATGTTTTGCAATGCTTTGTCCAGAAGAAAACTAACAAATCACTCTCTGAGCCTACTTGTTCTTCTGAGTCATGTTAAAGAATGAATCGTTGATGAACGACGCATCATCACTATCAACAATGATAGGGGTAATGATAGCGCTAGTGGGAATGCTAAAAAAAAAAAAAATTCTAGCAGCAACCTTGTTGTGGAGCGGCCGCGCTTTTTTGGACATGTGATAATAAATTACTGACAACATGATAGTTGCATCAAGAACCTGACAGGGACCTGGCTAAGAAGTTGTACCAGTTAAATAAACAAACATTTTTCCATTTTTACTCCATTCCCACTGCATTTTTAAATACTTTTAGGACACAGTGGGAACTTTTTGGTCTTTGTCAGAGTATAATTAAGTATAATTTATGTCCTTACGGAAATAAAAACAGTGGTTTGTAGTGAAAAATAACTAAGATGTCATCTTAAAATCTTTAATAAACACAATAACTAAATATTACATCCAGAAATGGCATAGAAATGGCATGTATATAGATGTTTTTATTTGTACTGTTCTGTGTCTAAAAACATAAACACAGATCTGCTCGATTATAAACTTTTTTCATTAATGTTTGCTTTCATTGTGTCATAATGGCATTAACATATTTAATTAATAATGCTCTGTAGTATTATAATACATTATGTGAAAGTGACCAGACCTAACTGTTATCTCTTCTCTTCTGCTCTCTCTCCTGCTCTTTCTCTTCCCTCTCTCTCCCTCTCTCTCGTTCTTTCTCTCTCTCTGTCGAGCTACACATGTCGTTCCTGAGCTGCCAGTGATCCAGACTCCCTCTGCCCTCCGGACCTGTCTGACCCATCCTGGTGCCCCGCTTCTGGTAGGAGATCTCGTCACATGGATGCCCTGTGTGTCTCTTTGGGATGCGTTTCGTGTCGCGACTGGTGTTGGCAGCTGTTTCTCTGAGGACTTGACTGTTCGATAGTTCAGGACTGGAACTTCATACGAGTCTGCCTAAGTTTTCAATAACTAACTGGACTCCATATTAACATCAATTAACATCAACTGTTCTGCTGAACTGCCTTGCTTTCTTTTCAATTTTACAATATTAAACAAACCAATATGTTGCACACTGACTTCATAGCTATTTAAAACTATATTACAACAGGCTTCATATTATTAATGTAGGGGCTTACTGCTTACTGGGCAAACATTATTCTTATGTAATACCAGATTATTGGTGTCACATTCAATTATTTTAAATTCATTACGTACTTTACAGCTATTTTTGTTTTTAAACCCACATCCCCTCCATCCGTCTCCGTCTCCCCCAGCTGGCTTCCTTCTCCCTCATGTCCAGCATGGTTATGCTCCACTGAGGCAGTCTGAGTCACTGCCTCTGAGCTGGATGTGACTTCTCCTCGCAGCCTGGGAGGTGAGATACAATCTGCTACTAGAGAAAACCTGCCTTTTTATAAATCACCAGAGCCTCTGCAGTGAGCATTACTTAAACCCCCAGGTGTTTGTTGTGTACTCCCCCTTGTGGTGAACATGTGCTTCTAATTGTCTAAACCAGCTATTCCCAAATTTAACAAGGCTATTACCTGAACTCAGATTACAAATGTGAAGACACATGTAAGCAGTCAAGTCACATATAAGTCAGAGCTTGACAACCATAAACAGAGTTACACAGAGAAAAGACTCTCTTCTCTATAGAAAAACTCTGTTCAGTCTTAATGTATATATATTCTGTTAGATCTTTATATTAATTCAAAACACAGTCAAATGAAACACAATAAATCTTATTGCCCTCTTACAGATTTTCAAATGCTAGTAAAAGGAGACAGCTTCAAAATTATTTCGAAAATGTGAACACTTTCGGGACAATGTCAGAGTCCTAGAGAACGATAAAGTGAAGATGACGTTGTTGTACAATGTCCCCTTTGAGAGACGTGTACAATGAAAAAACTCTCATGTCATTATATCCAGGTAAGATTCAGTGGTTCAATAAATTAACAGGAAACATACACAACTATGCATAGAATTATGTAAAGTGTTATAAAACTGAATATTTCAGAGAGTAAAGGACAAGGACGCCAGGTGAACTGCACATGCATTTAACTTTATGGATGAAGCTGAATACAGATTTTGCACATCAAACTGTTTATTTAGTCAGAGCCTTAAGCTTAGAGGTTTTAATAGAGAGGAAGCTAAAATAGACGTTATTTATACAGTACATTAGAACACAAGTGGTGCTGTAATGTTGCTTTATTTATTCCTCAGCTACAGCAGTGTTGCTATGATTTTCAGAAAGACCCCTGTCCCTCAGACAAACAGGAGCAGCTCAGTGTTAGCAGATACAATGGATTCCTTCTGAGGATTAAATCTTGCTTTCTGCCCTCTTTATCAGGGTTAATGTGAAGCAGATCTGGGGCTAATGGTTCACTTCCAGGAATGTGCAGTTATGAAAAGGGAAGCTTTGTGCTTGGATGAAGAGGACAAGTACCCTGAGACCTGCTCTGCACATCATCTTTTGTCATGTACGTGTCATGGACTTCATGTGGATGTAAAATGGAAAAAAAAAAGCAATCTTTATTTAGGGAACAGTGCATGGAATGAAGGACTTACAATTTGGTAATTTGCTCTTTTAGCAAAAAAAAGAGTGTCCTCTATACATATAGAAATATTTATACCGTATTAATACATTAACAAATCATTTTTAAAACCCACAGATGGAAACTGCTTGTTTAATAGGTGGCCAAGTTGACTGTTTTTTTTTAATTTTATTTTTGCATAATTTTTCATACAGCTGTGCGTAATAGTTTGCACAACTGTATGAATGTAATACGCTTCTTTACTGACAAGCTTAACCTGTTTAAATGCAAAAGCAAAGCCCATGACCTGCATGTTTAGTGAACCTCACTGTAATCATGCCGTTTCCACTGGGAATAAAATTTTCATAGATTTACTGATGTTTTGTCATTAAAAAGGGAGTTGAGGCAGGAAATGTCTTATCAGGAGCATGTAAACCAGCTGCTTTATGGTGAGCACAGTACAGTGCACTCAGGCTGACAGGGAATTCTTTTCAGACAGACAGATACGAAGAGTAGTATACTACAGTATCTAACAAATTCCTTAGATAAGAAGCACAATTTTTAGATGCATATTTTTTATATTCCTTTTAAGTATTCCTTGTCTCTATCAGTTTCCACTATTCACTCATAAACTATAAAATGCCACTGATTATGTTCTTCCTGCATTAGGACTAGTTGTAGATAACAGAATGGTCTGACATTTGAAAAGCAAATGTCCTACAGTCTATCATGTGTACATTTATGAAAGGCTAAGCTTGAAAAACATTATCCTACAGACTTCTGATAATGAAATGCATGTACTCTCAATACTTCCTCAAGCCCCTGCACTAGGTGTGTGGCAAAATGTTCACATTAGGATTATAATACATACATTTATCATTTTGATTAATTTAATTTGATTGATTGAGTATGAAATATTGTTCTCATTTTATCTATAGTGGTGTGTAAACAAGACGGCCTACAGAAAAACAGCCTGAGTTAACACTATTGTGGTACGAGGTTAAAAAAGCGAATTGATGCAAGGGAATTAAAATGCAGGGGATTAAATTGTGTAAGATGGATGAGATGTTACTGTTTGGAAGTGAATGTCAGGCCTGAATAAAGTTCAATTCAATTTTATTTACATAGCGCTTTTAACAGCAGTCATTGTTGCAAAGCAGCTTTACAAAATTAAAGAATTATGGAAATAAGTACAAAAAGTGTGATGTAATATGTTGTTAGGTACACCCACAGAGAAGGTCAATTATAATATTTTGTGCGGAGTGAAATCAGGGACTTGTGCAGGACTGACTGAACTAGTTTTTCTGCATTGTTTAGTGACAATATATTCCCTATCTCGGAAATATTTCTGAGATAAAAGATATTATCCTGGGTATACTATCTATCTATCTATCTATCTATCTATCTATCTATATATATATATATATATATATATATATATATATATATATATATTGTGGCGTGGGTGGGGTTTGAGAGACAACCATCATGCTTTGCGGTAGGGGTTATGATGTGTTCACCGTGTTGGGGAAAGGTGTTTGGGGTAGTGGCTTCGGCCAGGTTGTGTGTGTGTGTTAGATGTCTGTTTTAGTAACTGTAAATGTGGGGTGTGACGTGTGAAATGTGCTCCGGTTCAGGCTGAGGCTGAATTGGATGTAGGTTCCTATGTGAATGTGCTGCTTATGCCATACATGCTGTGTGCCTAATAAAGTACTCCCAGCCATTGCATTGGGCAGCAAATAAGCTCACTCGTCTCTCCAGCATTCTTCCCGGCGGAAAAACGCTACATTTGGTGTCAGAAGTGGGATGGAGAGTAACGGGTTAAAGCTCACCCCGGAGCAAGCTACAGCTCCGTGCGCCGTCAGCCGGCGAGGCGACCTGCAGCTGCACCTGCCGTCCTACAACGGCGCTGTCTAGCCCCACACATTCATCGCCCAGGTGGAGCTAGCCGCTGACTTCGCGGGCTGGTCCCCGGCAGAAACTATGGCAATTTCGGCGCATGCCGTTCGGCCTCTGTAACGCTCCAGCGACGTTCGAACGGTTGATGGAGAAAGTGTTGACAGATATTCCTCGCAACCGTTGTGTCGTTTACCTGGACGACTTATTGGTGCACGGCAAGGAGTTTGAGGTCGCGCTAGCTAACTTACGTGAAGTATTTTTGGCGATCCGGCGGGCGAATTAACCCCAAAAAGTGCCAGCTGTTGCGGCGAGAGACGGGTTTTCTAGGACACGTAATTAGTGCTAGAGGTATTGCCACCGATCCAGCAAAAATTGCGGCGGTACAGAATTGGCCTGAACCGCTAAATGTGTCACAACTACGCACCTTCCTCGGGTTAGCCTCTTACTATCGCCGGTTTGTGAAGGATTTTGCCACGATCGCCAGTCCGCTGCACGGGCTCACAAGAAAGAATCAGCCGTTTCGCTGGGACAGGGTGCACGCGCGTGCTTTCACTCGGTTACGGGAAGCTTTGGTCACGTCGCCCGTTCTCGGATATCCTGATACATCTCGTATGTTTATTCTCGACACGGACGCAAGCGATGTAGGGCTGGGGGCCGTCCTGTCTCAGGTTTCCGAGGGTAAAGAGCGTGCTATAGCTTACTTCAGCCGCGCGTTGTCAGGACCGGAGAGGAACTACTGCGTCACCCGGCGCAAGCTGCGAGCGGTCGTTGCGGCCCTTAAACATTTTAGGCCGTATTTATACGGGCAATCCTTCCTGCTGCGGACCGATCACGCTTCGCTGATGTGGCTGCTTAGTTTTAAAGAGCCCGAGGGGCAGTTAGCGCGATGGCTCGAGCGGTTGCAGGACTACAATTTTACCGTTCAGCACTGAGCGGAAAAACTGCATGCTAATGCCGATGCTTTATCCCGCCAGCCGTGCAGCAAAGAGCGTTGTCGGCACTGCGAGCGGGTTGAAGAGCGCGTGGGTGATCGCGACATTGAACACTCTCCAACCCCCGTGAAGCAGAATGTTCTCCCTGCGCAGTCCTCCGGAGCCCCCCGTCGGTAATCAGCCGTCCGATCCGGTGTGCAGCCGAGTTATCGCGTCGCGTAAACCATCGCCTGTAGTCGTTTCGCCTGTGCCACAGATGGACTGTGATCAGCTAATTGCCGAGCAGGAGAAGGATCCGGCGCTGCAGCGGGTACTGGGGTGGGTTAACGCGGGCCAGAGACCGGATTACGCCGCGGTTGCTCACCTGGGGCCCGAGAAAAAGCTCTCCACTCGCAGTTCAACCGACTAGTGTTGCGGGGAGGTTTACGAGTGTTGGGAATGGTACACGGGCATGCGGGTGCGGGACACTTCGGAGTCACTAAAACGCTGCGGCGGTTGCGCGCTCGCTTCTACTGGCCGGGCTGCCACACGGATAGTGAACTCTTTGTGCACAGATGCGACGTCTGCACGGCAAAGAAGGGACCTACCCAGCGCTCGCGGGCACCCTTGCAAGACTTTCGGGTGGGGGCACCTATCGAGCGTATGGGCGTGGACATTCTTGGGCCGTTTCCTATCTCCGATCGCGGGAACCGGTATGTGCTGGTGGCCATGGATTATTTCACCAAGTGGCCGGAGGCGTTTGCTGTCCCTGACCAGAGCGCTTTCACCACGGCTCGAGTGCTGGTGGATGAGGTGTTCTGCCGATTCGGCACCCCAGAGCAGTTGCACAGCGATCAGGGGCGTAACTTCGAGGCGGAGGTGTTTGCGGCGGTGTGCGAGCGCCTCGGGGTGAAAAAGACCCGCACCACGCCCCTTCATCCGCAGAGTGACGGCCTCGTGGAACGCTTCAATCGAACGCTCACCACCCAACTCGCCGTGCTTACCAGCGACCGGCAAAAGGATTGGGACGAACATTTGCCTCTCGTGCTTTGGGCTTATCGCACAGCAGTGCAGGAGTCCTCACAGCTGACGCCAGCTGCGTTAATGTTCGGTCGCGAGTTGCGCACGCTCGTGGACCTTGTGTTCGGGTCCCCCCCACAAGTGGATTTACCCACGAAGCCGGGGTTGGATTATTTTTTTTCACTGAAAGACAAACTGTTCCATGTCCACGAGTTGGCATGTAGACACTTGGCGGACGCCGGTGTTAAGCAGCGCCGCATGTATGACACTCACAGCCAGGGGCGAGACTTTGCTGCTGGGGAGCAGGTGTGGGTGTGTTCCCCCGGAAGGAAAAGGGGGCTCTCGCCTAAGCTCATGTCTCACTGGGTGGGCCCCTGCACGGTCATTGTCCAGCTCTCCGATGTAGTCTACCAGGTGCGGTTGACGGGGCGGTCGCGAGTGGTCGTGCTCCACCGAGACCGTCTCGCTCCCTATCGGCCCAACGCCAGTGAAACATTGAACTCTGTGGAGGCCGGTCCGCCTCGGGAGGGGGGCTGCACCCCTCCTTCCCCCGCGGAAGGACTCCGGCGTTCACAACGCCAGCGCCGGCCACCGTCACGCCTCCAAGACTGAGTTCGCCATGGTGACCGGGGACGGTCACAGCTCGGGTGGGGGCAGTGTGGTGTGGGTGGGGTTTGAGAGACAACCATCATGCTTTGCGGGAGGGGTTATGATGTGTTCACCGTGTTGGGGAAAGGTGTTTGGGGTAGTGGCTTCGGCCAGGTTGTGTGTGTGTGTGTTAGATGTCTGTTTTAGTAACTGTGAATGTGGAAAAATGCTACAATATATATATATATATATATATATATATAGGCTATATATATATACAGTAAACCCCTTGGATTGCCAGTAACTTGGTCTGATTGTTTTGCAAGATGAACCAACATGTTGAACCAAATTTTACAGTTTTTCTCAGTCGCTTTGGTGCGTTTCTCAGAACACTATTAACATTTGCACAGCAGTTAGTGCATTTCTCAGAACAATTAGTGCAAACTGCAAAACCTAGTGGATAGCCTGCAAAAGCACGTCACATGCTCAAAATTGATAATCCATTCCTCAAAAGCAAGTACTCATGTCAATGAAACTGTCAGTGCCATCAAAATGAAAAGTCTTGACACCATCTTTATGAACAAGATAGTCAAATGGCTTTGTCATGTTTTCACTATGACAGTTTATAATTTCAGTGTTTTCCATTGCAAAAATATTTGGTGGCACCTGAAAATGCTCAAGACAGCACTATGCCCTACTTGTACAGCCATTTGAAATGTGCAGTAAAGTTACTGTAGATGTTATGGGAGTTTTGGGAGTAACTGAGACACTGAATACGTACGTTTTACATTTTTACTGTATAGAAGTGTTTGTAATTCTACAGCATTGTGCAAAAGAAACATATGCTACAGTCACTTGTTTACTGTAGAATACATTTAAACATAAAATCACCCTTTTGGTAGAGCTGTGCACAAATGTGAACAATATACAGTACATGTAACAGTACATACAGTATTGTACAGTACTGTAACATACAGGTACAGTAAATCATTCTGGCACATCCAGACGTTCCTGTCTGTCTGGCCACATATTTTCATCTACATCACAACGGATGTTATCCCTCGCAATGCAGGGAGGAAAGTATCTCCTGGAGTGGCGAATCCATCCTCTGGAGGACTCTGCTGTGATGTTGTCACATGCTGCATCCATGGCTGCTAGCAGGGCCATTTGCTCATGTGGATGCCGGTCAATTCACCTGAGATCAATTGTTCAATTTAGGAGACATTTCCAGGAAAAAATGATAAAGAAAGGTATAAAATTTGCTTGACAGATGACTAATATTTGACATTTGATAACTAGTTCAACAATTTTGTGTGTAATGACTCAAGCAATGAAAGTAAGACTATTAGTTTTATTGAGAACGACTATTCAGCATCTAAAAGTATAATTAATTTTGACTGACATGACATAAGCAAATGGAAATGTCAAAAAACAGCAGAGAAATGTATGAAAGCAACTGATACATGTCCAAAATCATTTGCAGTTTGTTCAGAGAAAGAAGAAATTGCTACTATGATGTGCACAAATGACTAAATGTTGTGGAGGTTGAACTAATAGTTATGAGAATTTTAATTCTGATCTGAGAAACGCACCAAAGTGACTGAGAAAAACTGTAACTCCATGAACAAGCAAGGTCTTGAAATACAAGTACTGTAGTACCCATACATTTTGTCTGCCGAGCATTACATGATCACAACTGAGCCAATGGTTCTTCTCTCTCTCGCAGTGCGGGATTGTAAGTAATCATCATCCATGCATACTGTACATGTACTGTTCACTATAATATTGTGGGCATATGTGTGCATGTGCGTAAAGCATTTTTTTTTTTTTTTTTACACTTTATGTCAATGTGCTGTGACTGTTTTTTTAGTAAATGTACTCCAACAACATGCCTTTGTAAAAAAAAGGTAAAAAGGCTGTAGCAGTGTTGGAATGTCACACAATGGAATGTCATTAGAGAGGTTTCTTATTAAAGGCAAAAAAACAAAAAATCCAGTGACCAGACAGAGAGCAGTGATTTTGTGTGTATATGTGTGTGTGTCCTACACAATAACCCCCCACCCCTCCCCCCCTCTCTTGTCTCACACCAGCGACAATTCTTCTTAAAGGTAAAGTGCAGGTTAATTTGTTTATTTATACTTTATATGTTGCATAATAATTTTTATATTAATATATCTGGCTTGTGGAATGAATCATCAAAGTTTCCATTATTTCTTATGGGGAAATTTATTCTGATGTACGAGTGTTTTGGATTACAAGCACATTTTGGGAACAAATTATGCTCGCAATCCACGGTTCAACTGTACACTTCATTATTGCAGTAAAGGTCTCAAAGTATAATAACTTCACAGAAAATTGATCACAAAGATTAGATAAATTACAGAGAAATTCAGATTGCATGTAACGCGGTTTGTGAGTTCTGCAAGACAAGCAAAGATTTGTCATGAATTTTAACGAGCATGTCTTGGCTTACGAGCTTCTTGTTTTGACGCTGAGCATGATCACAACTAAGTCAATGGTTTTTCTCTCTCTTGCGGCTGCGGAATTGTGGGTAATCGTCTCCCCTGCTCGGTCTTAGTGCACGTTTCTCACTGGTATAATCTCTTGCCTTCATGCACACACCCACACACATACACACACACACACTCTCTCTCTCTTTCTCTCTCTCTCTCCAATGGAAACACTGCTCTGTTGCGATTCTTTTCAAAGGTAAACTGCAGGTTCATTTATTTTATTTTAACTTTACAGCAGTGATTCCGTTAGTATGCGCTCATGCATGTGTCATTAACAATGTTCCTTGTTAATTTTTTTTTTTAGTCTTTCTGTTAATGTGTGTGTGTGTGTGTGTGTGTGTGTGTGTGTGTGTGGGTTTGTGTGTATTTGTGTGCGTGTCTGTAAAAACTCAAATAAGAGAGAAAGTAGGGGTTACTGTATAAGACGAGAAGAGGGAGAGGGGGATCTAATTTCTTCTCTCCTCTTACTTTAGCTTCACACACATACACAAACAAACACACAAACACACACACACACTCACACACACAGCGCCTGCGCGCATAAACAGAAACACTTATCTGTCAGGATTTATTTTTACCTTTTTTTTTTTTAAGTAAAGTGCAGGTTAATTTGTTTTATTTTTACTTTATATTTTGTATTAATTATTTTTATGTATTAATTTTTTTGGGCTGTGGAACGAATAATTTGAGTTTCCATTGTTTCTTATGGGAAAATTCGTTTAAAAAATTTGTTTACGAGTGTTTTGAAATACTAGCCCGCTTTTAATCCAAGGTTCCACAGTATGTAAAATTTGACCGTTGACCTTCTTATTGTCATGTCAGGTTTTAATATGTAATTTCCATAGCATTCAGATTTTTGGTATATAAGACACCAAGCGGAAGGTTACATGGAGATCTTAAAATTATGTTAATTTTGACCATTGTCGAATATAATGTGTCAGCTTGAAAACTGTTTCTGGTCCATTTCTGTATAGCAGTGGATCTAATGTTGTATGGATGACAAATACTAGTATAAATAAATACGTCTGATGATAATGAACACCTCTCCGAATTTCTCTTACCACACTTTTGTTTCTAAAAATTATAACTCTTTATTGTACAGAACAGAGTCTGAACAGCCGGTGCAAACGTGCAGACAGTGTGAAAAATTGCAAATGCAGTAGAATAGGATGGTGTTCAGTGTGTGTGTGTATGTGTGTGTATGTTGGTGTTAGTCCAGTCAATTCACTACCTCTTGCCAGACAGCAGGAGGGTGAAGCAAGTGTGGGTTTAAGGACAATGCTGGTGGATTTGTGTGTGCAGTTTGTGGTGTAAATACCTTAAAGTACATTCAAGTCACTGGAAATTTCCTACATCTTACTGCATCATCCAAAAGAAGTATTCGGTTGCTAGTTTTTAGCAAGCGAATATACTTATATCTCATATTCCAATGTGAGAACACTACAGAATGGCTGGATTATATATTTCTTTAACATTATGTAATTAATCTTTATTTCATATTACCATGTAAGATTGTGGGTAGAGTCAGCCAAGTTACCCTTCAGAAAGATCTTTTACATAATACAGTACATTAAATCACTTTAACCAATTTAAAGTGGAACTAGTGTAACTGGTATCTGGTGAATAAAGGCATAAAAGCAATGGACATTTACAGAAGACTTTAATCACACTACAGTGATCAGACTCTTAGTTTTTTTTACCTTCATAACTTTGTTCAAAAGTCCTGGATTGACTAAAATGTTGCTCATATTACAAGCTATCATTTTGTTATAATAATGATAATGTTGGTTGAAAATTTATCACAACCTCAATAAAGCAATTTGAATTTCATTAATAGCTCCTGAGACATGCTATAACGTAGACATTACCATCAAATGTCTTTAAAAAGAAGCTCATATCGATATTAGCTTGTGGTATAGCTGCTCATATGTTAGCAAGATTGATTTACGTAATGAGACTTAATTATATGGCTTTATTCTGGGATGTGATACAAACGTCCCCACGCATTCCTATCATTGCTGTTGATCCGGCAGAAAAATAGAAATCCATTTGCAGAATGATTCTCCAGGCCCAGTTCTCTGAGGTTTGAGTAGGCCTTGGCAGATTTTCACATTTTAATGCTGCTATAGATTATTATACTTTTTAGAACAATTTATTAGGTTTTTTAAAAAATAAATCTGTACTGTGGGTTTCTTGGAATTTATTTTACAATTAAAGGGGTCTCCTGTGGCAAAATGATTGAGAGCCCATGTCCGATGTACATCATAGGAATAGACCAGGGGTGGTCCACGTCCAGGCCAGTCTGGTGGCTGTCTCTACACATGCTTATCTGATAAATACCAGGTTATTAAGGAGGAGAGTAAAGCAGAAACCTATATAAGAAAAGATCTACAGGTCTAATAAACAAATACAATAATTAAGTATATTGATTCTCTTTGTTTTTGATGCAATATAATCTTATCATCCTCATTTACATTTAGACTGGAGTATAAATGCAAATACATTGTGTTCTAGTTGAGTAAACAACCAGAGGCCTCTCTTTGAGATAATGGCCCTGAAAGGTAAGCATTTCTGTGTATAAAGTCCTCTTTAAGTGCACTTACATATGCCGGGTAGTGAAGGAATTTTAGATTAATCATGTGCTTTGCCAGGCTTTCCAAAGAGCCCAACAAAGAGGGTCTTTTATGTGCAATTCTGAAGTTAACACACTCCACCCAAGTCACAGAACCTTTTTCCATCTAGACATTCTCCTCCCTCAGCCATTGGTCTGTTTATGGCCTGCGAGGCTCGGGAGTTGGCACCGTTGACACAATCTAAGAATCACCTCTTTGCTTTTTCTTTGCAAAACCACATGTCAACAGGGATAAGAAAGCCTCCTGCAGATTTGGACAAGTCCACTGGTGAAACACAGAGACACAGTCATTGGAGGACAAGGTCCTTGGCCCAAATGAATAAAATGGAAAATTCAGGAAATAACCCCTCTGCAGAGGTCCGTTAGTGTATAGTAAAATTGTTTCGGCCTCTTACAGTCTGGTATTCACTTAGGGAGTTGTGTGAAGTGTTGTGTGACTGTCTACTATAGCCTCTGCTTTAAATGCCCTGAGCATGCTCTTTGTTTTAGTGAATGTCACTGATCTTTTTTAGTTCTGCACAAAGCAGACAGAACCATGCTTTATAAGGACAGCACCTCTTGAACTAGAAGCCATTTAGGATACGTTTCCTCTCACTACCTTAGCATGCTTTACATTTCTTGACATTGTGTTTCTTTCTAAAATAAGTGTGAAGGTATTGCATACAGTGCTGTATAGCTGAATGTTTGTGAAATGAAGTGAAAAACCTTTTCGCACAACTGCAAATAAACATGTAGAGATAGCACCCGAATTTACCATAAACCCGACGTACATCAGACTCACACGTGTGCAAATTGAAAGAAAAACACTTTAACCATAAAGCTGTCCATTTTATGAACATCCATATTTCCAGTGTTTACATTATGAGATGTTAGCATATGCCTGTATTCCTCTTGTTCCCGCAAGTGTGCACTTATTATACTGATTTAAGACGGTAAGTGCTAAGTAAAGGTGGCCTGGCTGCATTGCACTGCACACTGTGTTATTTCTTAAAGTCCATATTAATGAACTAAGTGCTGATTTGAGATCTTCTCGTCCAGCTCTGAACCTGCTTCTATTTCAGCAATGTTTTTCTTACAAGTTAAGCAGCCCTCTGAACCTGTGCCTTCTCAGAGCAAGCCGCTTTCCCATCCTTAAGGCCACTGGTTTGACCCGACCAAACAAGAGTATGACGGGATCCATATGTCTCTGCTCTCACGTTACACCCCGAGAATGTCTTGCAGTATAGCCTACACTGCTTTCTATAGCACCACACACAAAATAGCTGTTTACATTTTCTTAAAATTCTCTATTTTCCACGAGTGCTAGAAAAGCTCCTGAGCAATTTTTTATTTATGCTTAGGCCATTTCTGTTATTTAAAAATAGGTTATTTATGGCATTTTGAAATAAACATGTGTTTTCCTAGAAGCAGTTGAAATAGCCAGGATGTGCACTCTAAACAACATAACAGACATCCTTTAAATCTTAATCCCCCCTCAGTCCTTACTATCATAAAAAAAGCATACTCATCCTTTGGTCGCTCTGTGCATCTTTATAATAAACAGCACATGCGTGTTAAAAGGTCAGTATTGATGCTTCACAGTGAAAGAAACATTAAACGCTCAACCGCTTTTCAACATGCTGTGATGTACTCATGTACTTATATATTCTATTCAATTAAATAATGTTTATTTTTTTTTAAACATTATTTAAACATTGACATTGTACTACAGTATAGAAGCCAGCAAATAAAAACCTTTTTAGATTTTGTATGAATCCTTAATAATTTGAAAATTGCTCATTAAGGTTTATCACAGTTGCCAGGACTGGACAGCAGCTAAAAGAAATGCATTCTTAAATGTTTTTTTTACATTTTCACATCTATTTTTCTGGAGTACATGGCTAAATTGGGCTTTTGTACATTTGTGTAAGGATTTGCAGCACACTAAGTATAACAGAATTTTACATAAAGAAAAATTGCTGATATGATCAGCATCAAGAAGCCATGGTGGTTTATTTGTTAGCAGTATGGCCTCGTACATCAATGGTTCGATTCCATCAGATCTACACTACCGTTCAAAAGTTTTAGAACACTTTCTAACTCCATGATGGTTCCTGATTTTTATTTCTTTCTACATTGTAAAGGAATTTAATCTCCTTTGAACAGTTAATGGTGAGATGTTTCTGCTACTTCTGCTCTTTAAAGACTTCATAACGCCTCTAATCTGAGGTGCTGTAAATTGGTAATTTTTCAGGCTGATAACTCTAAATGAACTTCTCGTCTGCGGCAGAGGTAGGTTTTGGTCTCGCCCTCCTGGGACGGCCTTCATGAGAGCCAGTTTCATTATGGTGCTTAACGGATTTTGCAAATGCACTTGACAATACTGTTCTTGCAAGAACTATTACAGAAAGGCTGACCTCTGTGTCTTAAAATAACAACTAACTGTTGGTTTTGTTGTTGTTCGTAATTACCTAATTCCATATGTGTTAGTTTATAGTTTTGAAATCCCCAGTATTGTTGTAGAATGTAGAAAATAAATCACTAAACAAAAACAAAAGAAATTTGCAAGTGTTCTAAAACTTTTGAACGGTGGTGTATACAGCTTTATTTGCATAGCACTTCTAACAATGTAACTAAAGTTATCACAAAGCAGCTTTACACATTCAAAAGGAAATTATGGAAATATGTATGAAATGTGAAAAATGTGTATGAATCATAATTTTTACGTTGTCCTTGTTGTCCACAAGTGGACAGTGGCAAGAAAAAAAATCCTTAGATAGCAATAGGGGAACCAAGAGGAGCTTAAGAGGAACCAGACTCATTTGGTGATTACAAATAGTGGAAATTGTTTTTTAAAGTCATACTGTGATCAGTGAGAGTGGGGAAGACGGCATCTAAACATACCAGGTCACCATAAAACTCTACGTCTACGAATGAATGAATGAATGAATAATCAGCATCATACTTTACCAGCAAGTTATTTTGTCTCGTATGTTCAAAGGTGAATGGTGTCCATATTAAGGATGCTTGTCTATTACTTTTAAAATGCAAAAAAAAGTGACAATGCATTTTTATTTAATTTTTAGCTTTAATTTACAGAAGTACTGTATTGTTCATTTTTCTTATACTTTAGAAGGACACTGAACTACATAAGAATATGATGTTTGTTTTTCCCCTATCACTATAAAGCCTTCACTTTTTCATTTTGCAGATATCATGTAGTCAACATGAATAAGCCATTAATCAGCAATTAAATATAAAGTCATGATTGCAGTAATAAGTTTCTTAGACAAGAAGGGGAAGTGGATGTGGTTACTGTCAGAGATAAACTCTGTTAAATCAGCAGCCTCATGTTTACATGGTGAGACACAATTAGTCAGTTCTTGAGTTTAATAAGTGCTACAGGTCAGACAGAGGGACACTAGAAGAAACTAAGTGAGCAGGCATTTAGCGAGTGGCCATGTAGCTGTCATTTCTTGTTTTATGCACCAGAGTAGCAGATGGACCCATGCTAAACGGATAATCCACGATTAGTTAAGGTCGTTTATAAGGAAGACACTTGACTATTTTGAGAAATGGTGCCTCTGTGAACAACCTGGCCTGGATAAAAGCTTTGATTGTCTTCCTCCATGGAGAAAAAAAAATCAGTTTCCACTTCATCACCCAGCAATGTTTTAAACCTGGTTTAGAGCTGCAGTTCGACAAAAGCAGAGGAAGTACTATAGCCTGTGGTTCACTACAGCATTCCAGGACTTAGCGCTTTAGTTAAATTGCCCTGCAGGGAACTAGAGAGCTACAAGATGGCCATAAAACCCCTCAGCGCTTACATTAGCACAATACTAGGAGAAATGTTCCTCGCCCTATGGAGAGAAATGATTTAAGGTGAATGATGTGAATGTGGTAACCATTTTTCCAGTTTTGGGACAACGTTTTGAATTACCTCCACTACCCTATACATTATGGATTTAATGCGGTTAAGGTTGTGCATAAAAGAAGGCTGTTGGGAACTTCAGAGTGATTTTATAAACAGAAAAGAGGAGGCACAAAGTGTTCTTTTGATTGACATTTTAGAGTGGTACAGTGTATTAACTTCACCACTTAGCATTTAAACAGAAGGGAGTCCAACGTCTATTGCCAAAGCCAAAATGTCTTTGCCTGAATGCTAAGTTGAGTCTCCAACTCTTACCAAAAACAACACTCATGTCTAACCCTGTGTCTGGTACAGACTGTCAGTCTTTGCATATACTGTTTAAAAGTGGGGGGAAGGTACACTTTCATTAAATGTTCATGTTAACATTAATTTGTTAATATTTTGTTAAATGCACATGATTTACAAATAGTTTTGTACCTGAGAATCCATTAACTTAATAACCTTTCCCTCCAGCCGCCTAACACACAGTATTACTGCTGAATAACCCTGCTATCTGATATCACCCAAATGAGGATGGGTTCCCTGTTGGAGTTTTTCCTTGCCAACTTCGCATTCAGCTTGCTCATTAGGGACCATCTAATCATTTTGATGTGTATGTATTTTCTCACACATTTTAAACTCATTTTCCTATTTCTGTTTTTGTTCTGTAAAGCTGCTTAACAACAATGTCCACTTTCAGAAATAGAAAGAGTTTTATTGCCAAGTACACTTGCACATAGAAGGAATTTGTTTTAGTGACAGAGCTTCCAGAACAAAACATATGACAAGACAAAACAGCACGACACAAAACAAGCAAAGTTAACAACAAATGGAGTAGGGTGTGGGATTCTATCAAATAAGTTAAATAAATATCTGTGGTATTGCAGTAAAAGCCCTTTAAAAATAAAACTGAAATAAATTAAATTTACTTTTTAAAAATCACCAAATTAACACAATAAGACTTAAGAGTAACATATGCAACTATAAAATGTCTTTGCCTTCAGGATACAACACTTGGCGTATCACTCAGTGGTAAATTTACCACTTGACTAGTTGACGTAACACAGAACACCGCAGACACCCAGATTACTAGCCACTATATATTTAGTCTTGCTTGTTATAACCATCTAATATTCAAACATATCTAATATACTTTCATACCCATTACCTAATATGTGTATGATATGATATGATATGATATGATATGATATGATATGATAATTAACTAGCTTGCCATTGGCAAATATAATCTTCACATTCTTGTTTGAAAATACTCTAAACTGCATAAAAATACAAATCAATTCACAAAAATGCTGGGCTAAATAAATAGGTTTTAGCCTACAGTAGATGTATATCTGAGTCCCAAACATTAATTGGAAGGCCTTTTCATAACTTTTGGGCTTATACAACAGTCTTATTAGTTTTCATTCATAGTCTGGTAAAATATAAATACCCTAAAATAATATTTACACCAAGTAATGTACAGAAATATTTCAATGCAAAATGACAGATGACATCTTATCAACTTGGGGAAGAGAAGCATCTGTCTGTGGGAACTGCACACATCTCAGCTTCAATCAAAGGTTGCATGGTGCTTGTCAGTACCACATATTAAGAAAACTGCAGCAGGGACTTAGACACAGTCTATTTATTTAGACAAGCATTTTTGTAAATAGATTTGCTTTAGGTAAAGAAGCTGATCTGAAGGACTCATGGACGTTTTATGGTGAACTGGCATGTTTAGATGCTTTCTTCCCAACTCTTATTGATTACTCAGGTTGGTCCTGCTGGAGTTCCAGCTTGCACTCTGCAATAAATAAACATTCACCTTATACATTATGTGACTGTGACCATACCGAACTGTCTGACTCATCCTGGTGCCCCACCTCCATTTGGAGATCTCATTGCATGGAAGCCTGTGTGGTCTGCTTGGCGTTATATATTGAATTAAATTACACACAATTATTCACCAATGCAGATTACAGAACACTCCTGGGAGTTATTGCCACATTCCCTGTATAGTTCTGACCTTTCTCCAAGCAATTTCCTCATGTTTGGACCATTAAAGGAGCTCCTGAGAGGTCTGAATTACAAACAAGAAGCAGGAAGTCCAATCATGATTAATCACCCCTGCTGCTACATAGCCATGTTATTAATACACAACAGTGTTTTTTAAACACATTTAAACACATTACATTAATTAAACCTTTATACTTAAACTAAACCTCTATATTAGATCACACCAGACATATGCAGTCTACTGTTATACAGTAATTGTGAAATGTTAGTCTCAATGTAGGATTGAAGATAAAGCATACTGTAGGTTTTGCAGAGGGCAGATTTTTGGGATCGGCAGCGTACATTTAAGGAATTATATACTGTAGGTATTTGCTACATAAAAGTCATGTCATAAGAAATGGTCAAAAACATGCAAATAGATCTCTAAAAATCAGCTTACTGTATATTTATACTGCATATACACTTACGAGTCATTTGAATAGAAACAACTACATCATGCAATACTCCATTAAGCTTCATCATGTAACAAAAGAGCAAAATATAAAGTCTTGCAGATACACGCCAAGAGTTTCATCATTATGTAAAAAAAAAGGCATTTTATTTGTCTATGATGTGGTTGTTAATTCCAGGTTGGTTTCAATATGTCAGATCCTCCTGAGATTTTAAAACACAGCAGCTTCTTGAGAGGTCAGAGAAGGATAAAAGGAAAGATACGGTAACTGAAATAGAAACACTTTAGACCTGAGGTAAGCAGAAAAGCATCTCAAGATGCTCAAATCCTTTTTGAAAACTTTGAAGCAGATGTACTGCACCAGGAGAAGGCCACATCTTGTTCCACTCCTGTCAGTCAAGAACTTAAATCCAATATGAGCTTCTGCTGTTGTGTGTGATTTCGCTTATATTAGAAATATTTGTGTGTAAGAATATTCCTCTGTTTTAACTCTACAATCGTGAGGGAATGCTGCTGATCTCCTGGAATGTGTTGGGTCTCACTCCTCCACTGTCACCACTGATATCAGCCAGTTTCTCTGCTCTGGCTTGGACAACCAAAGACAACCTCCAGAATCTTACTGTATGTATCTTTAACCAAGTAAGAACTAGTCCAAATGCTATCAATTTTAAACAGAAATACCACAACACTCATATATAATTGTTTAGATTTGTTACCAGTATGGCTTCAACAATAATGCCAGCTGCAGGCTTTATATTAATGTACATTTACTATAACAGTATTGTTTTTGTAATAGTTCCAGCTCACTCACAGGGTGTGATATAAATGTCTTGTTAATTAATGATGAGAAATTTTAACTGTTAATCTGGTGAAGCTTACTTTAAGGAGATGTTTATCTTTAATTCTTCAGTCTCTCCGGGATCTGAGGATCCAGGTTCAAACTGCCGGTGGGTTGTCACACCCCATTACTTCCTATCCACTGCATGCAGTGCCGGTCCCAGGCCCAGATGGGAGGGTTCCATCGGGAAGGCTATCCGGCGGCAAACCTGTGAAAAGTTGTATGACGCAAGCTCTCGAAGGGAGCAGCCGAAAGAGAGTTTGTCTGTAATGTTTAGGAAGTTTACTGTGGCAGCTTGATATTACTAGCTTCAACAAAGGCAATGAAGGAAATACTGTTTATAATTATAGGTGATAACATAAAGTGGCACATGTGGCTTAGTGGTTAGCTAACTTTCAAACAAATCTATGTTGTTTTTGTGTTTGCATTACTTGCAACCTCCTCTACTGATTTCAGCTCCAACTGCATTTAACTTTCCTGTTCGAGCAATTAGTATGTTATGTGGTCTGATAGTGTTCCTGTCTGGAATGTCTTGTATCAGAGATAGAGGTGCTAGACTCCTTAACTGGTTTGGGAAGCTGTAGCACACAGCCTGATAAGAGCAGATAAATCCACTCCACACATGGGTCGGAAATTTCTTTACTTTATTCTTCACTGTTAGAGATTAAAGTTTTTTTTTACTTAAGAAAACAAAAGATGTAAATTTGCAGGATTTTTTTGTTTCTCCTAATTTTGAGTTTAAACTACTACTAATAATAATCATCTAATAAACAGAATAGTGAAGTTTTTGTTTTCATTTTTAAAACAAAACCAAGCTATAAAATATTAATAATTAAAACTCATGTGTCAAACTATTGTGCTATTTTTATTCTGTTAGGACGATGACATTCCTGGCTGGTTAAATTATGTGTAGCATGAATGATCCCTTTTTATTTCTACCTAGCAGTGAGCCAAGTCAGAAAGGATGAATAAATGTGTCACGGGTTCTTGTGCCTGAAGGGTACTTGTCTCCATACATTTTACCCTCCATACGTCAAAAGCCAAATATGTCTTAATATCTGTCCAAAGTAGTCCAAAGGACAGTTTAGTTAAATAGACTTTGCTTCTCTTTCGAACATCATGTACATTTTGTTCTATTTTCTCATTATCTTACTTAAACTGTCTAGCACTAAAAGCAGAAGTAAATATATATTTTTTTAAAAGTGTCTTTTATTTCTCGGCTGACCCTGTCATTCCTGGTGTTACAGCTGAACAGAAGGCAACGGAAAGGGGGATGGTGTGGAGAGAAGAGAGTATGGGTTGAACCTTCGACCGCTTATACAAAGGGGCCTTCTTTATTTACCCTGTCCCTTTGCTTTTATAACTTTTGGTAACTCTTTCTTTGTATGGGACGGTTTAGGGTTTCAAGCTGCCCACTCTAGGGCCCTTTAGCAAGGCCCTTAATACCAGCTTCAGAGAACCTGTGTTTCTCTCTACGTATGTTACAAACCAATCTTCTAAAGACAATCTAGAGAATGAAATGTAAATGTTAACCTGCTGCTTGTTTTCGACACAATCACTTTTCCCACCAGGAAAAAATATCTGCTCATGAGCACCATTTGTGACCACAAAAATGTGCGGCACCAACTGAGAATAAAGTAAGGTGCATATGGTAAACATTAGGAGCAACAGAGCTGGCTCGTTAAAGAAAAGGGATTAACCAACAAACCAACCAACCAACCAAAGAAAAGTTGTTTATTTTTTTTTTTCCACAATCGTCATTAGTGTCTTGCATGTGCTGCATACACTGCGCATAAATGGCCACTTTTATTGTATTACTTAAGGACCCCAGACATTGTGCGGTTAGGCTTTTGCACGCACAGAGTACAGGTGTTCGCTGATTTGATAGTAGCAACTAAAGCAGTAAATCCTATCAGCATAATGTTATGAAACTATTACTTGTGTTGCTGCTATTTCCAAATGACATTTCAGTAATGAGAAGACAAAATATTTGTCTGAGTGCCTCTTGACCAGTGCCGTATTTTAGGTGCAGACCTTTAATGCAGGCTATGCCAATACAAAAACCTATTTAAATCATAAAGATATTTACATTTATTTATGAATTTTCTGTAATGCTCATCCTGTTTACAGGGTCACTGTGGGTCTGGATTCTGTCCCAGGGCACTAGACAAGGTACGCGCTAGACAGGGCATCAATCCATTGCAGGGCATGTACAGTGGGCATTTTAGAACATCAATTAACATAATCAGTGAAAGAAAACTGGAGTGGCTGAAGGTAACTCAGCACGTGAAGAAAATGTACACTGCATGCACACACACCTGATGCAGGATTCAAACCCTTGGTCCTGGAGGTGCGGGGAAACAGTGCTAACCACTACACCACAGTGCTGGCAAAAATTTTTATAAAAAACAAAAAAAAGAAAAGAAAAAGAAAGAAAAAACAGCTTACACTTAAATATGATCACTAGCTTTTCACAATGCATTAATACATTTAATTTAATATGTTTATTAGCCAGTGTTTGTTGTAGAGACCTCAGCTCGAATTCAGAACTGAACCGTGAAACTCTTTAAAAATAATTTTTAAATATTTATCATATTTAAATTTTGGAACAAGCCCAGCTACATTTCCCCACATATACAAAATGAAACCAGGACAAAAATACCCATGAAGCAAACAGAAGGCTTGTTGTTTAATCTCAGTGTTAGCAACAGAAAATCAGCCACCAGTGACCTGACCCCAGAGGTGAACATAAGCCATATGGTCAAAAGTCTGTGGACACCTGATCATCACACGTATTTGTTCATGAGTGTTTTAATGGGGTCGGATACCAAAGGTGAGATGTCGAGAAGACTCCTGTTCTAGCTCATTCCAAAAGTGCTCAGTCTGGTTCAGTTAAGTCAGGGACTTTGTGGATCTCACAGGTGCATCATCATGCTCCGTCTGCATCTCCTTGTCCCAGTGAAGGAATTATAATGCTTTATAGTATACAAAGGCATACTGTACTGCTGCGTTTGATGGTTAGATGTCCACATACTTTCCTCACTTGGTAATGTTGTTTTAGTGATGCAAAAAATTATAACATGATAATTTTCAAACATAAAGCAATGCTTTGTCTTCAGTATAGAGTATGATAATTGTATGTCTAGAAATGTACATGATTTTGAAATCTGTCCTGCTGTTCATTTATCCTATGGATCTGGAGGCGTGTCCCATTGCAAACTTCATGCACACAGCCATGAGCCAGGAATCGAAGCCAGGAATTGACACTGGAGATGCAAGGTGAAAGTTAGCTAACCACTAAGCCACATGTGCCACTTTATGATATCACCTATAATTATAAACAGTATTTCTGTCATTGCCTTTGTTGAAGCTAGTAATATCAAACTGCCACAGAAAACCTCCTGAACATTACAGACAAACTCTCTTTCGTCTGCTCCCTTCGAGAGCTTGCGTCATACAACTTTTCACAGGTTTGCCGCCGGATAGCCTTCCTGATGGAACCCTCCCATCTGGGCCTGGGACCGGCACTGCATGCAGTGGCTAGGAAGTATTGGGGTGTGACAACCCACCGGCAGTTTGAACCTGGATCCTCAGATCCCGGAGAGACTGAAGAATTAAAGATAAACATCTCCTTAAAGTAAGCTTCACCAGATTAACAGTTATAATTTCTCATCATTAATTAACAAGACATTTATATCACACCCTGTGAGTGAGCTGGAACTATTACAAAAACAATACTGTAATAGTAAATGTACATTAATATAAAGCCTGCAGCCTGTTGAAGCCATACTGGTAACAAATCTAAACAATTATATATGAGTGTTGTGATATAATCTACAGGACAGATTAGTTAACAAACCTTTTTAATTCCATACATGCAGTACATGCCCTAGCATGTAGCCAAATCTTTGCTTTTCTCCCTAATGATGGGCACTACTTACTACAAATATTAAAACAACAAGGGACTGAGTGTCTATAAGTAGAGAAATCTGTTAGGTTTACTGGACTGCAACTGCCAACCATTTCCACAATTATCCCAGCAGAGTAAATATTAACTCTGTCACTAGGCTGTTTCTCAGTAGAAAAAAACTGCTTGAGCTTTTCACCAATGTAGGCATCTGGGCAGCCATTTCCCCAGTTTCCCAAAAACATTTTAAGTTTAGTTAGTAAACCCTTTACTTTCCTGATTAATATTTTGGTAGAGCACATTTTAGGTCACTATATCTTATTAAAAACATGTGATAAACTTAAATTGGTTGACACATCTCTACCAAAAGTTGATATATAATATAAATGCTATGACCTTTTTTTTTTCCATTTGGAAGAAAAGTATACTGGTGTCTGTTAATAATAATAATAATAATAATAATAATAATAATAATAATAATAATAGTAATAATACTACTAATAATAATAATAATTTTGTTTTTGTTAATATTGTTACAAATAATTGTTGGTATTATTGCCCCAAGTAAATTAACAACAAAATATGGGTAATCACTTGGATTAGATCTGCTTTAATTTATATATTTTTTTAAAACTATACATTATGCCAACATAATGTATAATGCACAACATAATAAACAACATAATGTATAATGCACAACATAATAAACAACATAATGTTAAATTCAACATTAATACTGCTCACATAACATTTTAAATCTACATTTTAACCCAATTTAATTGGATTGTAATTACAGTGGACTGCTGCAGAATAAATAAATACTGGTGAAAAATAAAGGAGAACATAACACATCTTAGGCCTTATGCCACTGGACCACGTTCTAATGTTTAGAAGTGATAGAAAATGTTATTCACTGAAGCTCGACTTGCCTTGGTGTCCGAATCATATTTCTTCTTCTTTTTGTTTTAGACAAATTCTGAACTGACTGCTCTTAGACTTATTTAAATTAGCCAAAAGTGAGACAGTGAGACTGTGGGGTAATAAAGCAGAGCAGTGCTTTGGGGCTAAAAGATTTGCCTGTATTTAATGCATGTATAATTATAGAGGATAATCAAAATACTCAGACTACACCTTAAACAGTTAATTCAATGTAGTGCAAACTGGAGATTTGGATTTAAGCTGCTCCTTCTCTCTGAGAAGGCAAAGAGAGAGAGAGAGAGAGAGAGAGAGAGAGAGATTTAAAGGCAGGTGTCACTGCATTTGATTGTGTGTATTTATGTAAACGTGAGGAGTCATGCACAATGCAAATGTTGTGTGTGGTCATCCAGGTCTGAAAGCAATGTGTGGGGCAGCGCACTGTTGTTTAATGACCTGTCTTAAACCTGACTGAGCTTTATAGCCTCAGTACAGCTCCTGTTTAGTTGGGACACTTCCTTAATAGCACCACTGCTGTGATCTAGTAAAAAATATATCAAAGTAAATCAGAATACCATAGTGACACGCATCCTGTGGGTTCCTGAATGTCTAAAATAACAACAGCTTAAACAGTCCCAACAACTTCTTAGGCCACAGCTAATTGGAAAGGCATGTCCATATTAATTAATATTTCATTAATAAAGAGATCACAGAACATCCAAAGTTTATTAGTGTATAGTGTGGGATCAAAAAGTTGTGTCCTCTGTGTCAGTGAAGGGAATAGCATGTACTTTACATTGCTTAGTTATCAACTGAAACTTTAATGCTTCCCATGAATTCCACAGTCAAACTGAAACTTTAAACATTCAGAATGAAAGTGGTAAAAAATCCCGGGACAGCAGGATCATGCTGTTACACAGCACATTAGATGGACTACCCTCGATGTTGCAAGGCTTTAAAAACACAGTCTATAGTGCTGATATTAATAGTATGACTCTGAAGAACAAAAATATTTATCAGATTCTGAGATGAAGCAGAGTTTGTAAGTTTGGCACATGAACAAATAACACAGTTGAATGTGATGTCGCTGTTATTAAAAGATTAAAGAGATTTACACTTTAAAAAAACTTTAAAAGATGTCTGTTTGTCGGATTTAAGGTCAAGTTGTGTTGCCTGTGAAAGACCTGAAGGATGATAAATACACATTCCACAATTTTCTTATCTATCGTCATCTCTGCTAAGCTGCTAATCTTAAACACATCCAACTTGGTTTTCATCCAAAGCCACTGACCTGACTTTTCCCCCCAAATTCTGAATTCCTCCCAGGCTGTAAATGCTAAATCCAGGGGATCTTTAAAAGCTATTTTTGGTCCACTGAAGTCAATCCAGGATATCAGTTCAGGTCTACTGTAATATAAATAATATATGTATTAAATATCAGCATGGCTGTAATATGGTCATAGGCATGAGGGTGCAGCCTGAGTACTGTAGATATCTACATACGGTACCTTGACCTCAAGCGCGATATTGGTTTTATACAACAGTTCTTTAAACAGTTCTTTTTGCTCCACCAACACATATCCTTCAAAAACTGTCAGAACTAAATAACTGTGTCTGATGGAGCCGGCGTCTAACAGTTAGTGTATTCTTTGGTGTTACTTTATTTTCCACTTTAGAAATTCCGCTTTAGAATCAGCTTTATTAACTGCAAAGCTAGTGTGCTATGTAAGGTGTACAAACCCTTGTTCCACACACCAAAGTAGTGCTCTTGATCAGATGTTAGAGATGGATTTGGAATTCAGCCTTTTATGAGATAGTTAGCTTTGTAGCTTGTATTAGCCATAAACAGAAAAACACAGATTCTGAATGACAATAACTAACTAATTGTGTTATTAAAAATAACAACTTTGTTTCAGAAAGTGCTTTTGTGACTGGTTTTAAAGGTGGCTTTTGGCAGACAGTTGTTCTCTCAGTACAGCTTTCTCTTTTGAGATTTTTGGGATCATTTATTTGACAGCACTCTTCACCACCATCAAAACACCAGCTGAGGGAGATTTTGATGTGATTGGCGGTGATCCATGCAAAGTTGCAGTAGATGTTTTTTTCCAAGTGATATTATGAGGGTAAAGGGACAGTAACTGCGCTTCTGATCACTCTCAGAAATCATTGTGAGTCTGATCTGAGGTTTCTGTGTTTTAGTGAAATCAAAGTGCTTTGGGAAGGGGCTCAAAGAGTGAAAAAATGTCTAATCTTATACGGCTTCATCTGCTTAAATGATAAAGATCTGATGTTTTTTGAGAAACATTGAGGCAAAGTGAATTAGAGCTGTTCTGGAGACTCGTGGAGGGAGGGAGAGAGAGAGAGAGTGGTGGGGGTGAGAGAGTGTGTGTGTGTGTGTGTGTGTGTGAGAGAGAAAGAGAGGTGGGGTGAGAGAGTGTGTGTGTGAGAGAGGTGGGGGTGAGAGAGAAAGAGAAAGAGTGTGTGTGAGAGAGAGAGAGCACACACAGCTCCTGTTCATCATCGCTCCTCAGCAGTAGTTGGATTCCTCCCGGCGCGCCACACTCGGTCACCATGTGGATGCTAAAGCTTTGGATACTCAGTTTTGGCAAGTGACAGAAAATAACCTAAACCTGAGCTTATGAGACCTGGATCCCCAGCTTTACAGAATGATGGAAAGTAACTTAAACCAGAGCTTATGAGACTTTTCAGAGGGACTGAAGGAGAGGTCGGATTAGAACTTTACGGAAAACTCTCATTCACGCTCCGTGCGTAAAACAGACTTTTAAAAAACCTCAAGGTTAAATCTGTTCAGAACTGCCTCTGTGGATCATGGCGCACAGTTTGCTCGTGTGTTTTGTTGCACTGCTGCTGCATGGATGTGTTTGGGCAGCGGGATCTCACACACCAGGCACACACACTCAGCACCCGCGCGCCGTCAGCAGGCACAGGTCAGGACACCTACACCCCTGTAAAGTGGAGAGATACTGAATTGTCTGTCATGTAAAAGTGCAGCACGTAATTTTTAATATTTTAAACTGTTTTTTTTTTACTAAGAACAAAACTTAAATTCTTAACAGTTAAAATGTATCAAATATTAAAACAAGAAAGACATATAGGAACAAGAGAAAGAAAAGAGAAATAAAGGAAAATCAGTTGTGTGAGGAGAGGATGAGTGGAGCTGTAGAAGATGTACGATAGCGAAGACATGTCCCAAAAACCTTTAAAGGGCGTTTACACCTGTGAGACATCAAAAAAATGATTCATGCATCTTGCAAGCCAAGTACAGTAAGTGATAAGTAAATATAGACATAAAAAGTCCTGATTTTTAGAGTAAAATTTAAAGCCATTATACACACAAAAAGGATTCCACTTACTGTGTATATATATACATTTTATACAATAAAAAAAATAAGAACAATATAAGCGATAAATATTTGGACACAAAACACAACACATGAAAAGTGAAAATGTTACATTTCATGGACCCCATGCTTTCACAGTTATGAACTTCATGGATGATTTTAGCCCTGTTCTTACTTTGCGAATGAAGGCTATAAAGGCTATTGAGCAGCACAGACAAGGGAACTATGATTCTAAAAAAACTTTATTTTATGAAATAAATTGTTATTAAAATATGTACAAAAATGAAAGATATTTTATAAAATAGAATTCATTTTTCAAATTCAGTATATCTGTGACTATTCATAGTCATCAATCATTTAACAGGTTCCACTTGTGTCAGCCAAAAACAAGAGTCTGAGGCTGTCATGGGCACAGACTCACCCAAACTGGACAGCTGAAAATATTCAGTTCAATATTCAATATTTAGTCAAAAATACCTGGTCTTTTTTAAGTGTTCTGGAAAAGTGTTCTGGAAAAGGGTCTGTCCCAGGACAGCCTCAGAGTTTATGTTCATAGCTGACAGGGGGGGTTAAACTAAGATGCTTTTCTCCCCACACTTGAAAGAATAAATATTTGAGTCAGATTCCTATCAGTCTGGTCATTCTCTTCTGAGCTCTCTTACTAGCAAGGTGTTTCAGATTGCAGATTCTCTGCTCATAGGCATTCCCCCCCGCCCCCCCAATTCTAAAGTTAGATGTGAACATTACCTGAAGACCTGTATCTGTGGGATTGTGTGCATTTTAAACAGTTTGCTCAGAAGTTACTAAGGAAGGGTTAAAAAGTCACCAAAGCTCACAAAATACACATCACATGTTACAGAATACTTTTAGAGGAGTGTACTGAATAAATACATGTGTATACAGGACAACACTCTATGATTGAAATCTGTTGCAAAAGCATCAAAGCTATCAGTATTGAAATTAACATGATAGAGCAAAAGAAAAAAAAGTACATCAGTGTCCTTAGCTAGACCCATGAGCCGAGATTTTCTGTTCTGTTTTGAGAAAGAATGCCAATTCAGTGTCTGTTGGATCTGCGTTTTATTTTAACAGCTGTGTGAAGTATTATACAGTATGGTGAGCAGTACAGTAGCTCTGAAGTTGTTAACTCCTCTCTCTCTCTCTCTCTCTCTCTCTCACTCATTCTCTCTTACTCTCTTTTGTCATTTTATGTGCTTGGGCCTGCGTTTGGGTCTCAGATGAATAAACTGTGTTCATATTTCTGTAATTCCTTGTGTGTGGTAGAGACATGTGTAAAACCAGCTCTGTGATCCTTTGTGACATTTAGATACAACACAACTGTCTTCTTTGGCAGAAGGAACATCTGGCAAGAGTCTAGACAGTTTGTAGCCTATACAAACAGGCTCTGTGAGGTTTGTTAGGAGCTCAGGGAAGTGAAATAAGAACACTGTTCCATGACTTTAAACCTGACCAAACTGAGTCCTGAAAGCAAAGAGAAAGCAAAAGCTGAAAACAACAGCAGGAAAAAAAACAGGTCTTCTTTCCCCAAAATGGTCTTGCTAAAATCCATTAATATTACAGGAAGGTGTGTAACAAGAATTATGAAACCTAAAAAGTGTTCAGTTATACTGTTAGTTTCAGATAAGTTCAGGATGTGTAGTGAGGAATTAATAGCTGCTAAGATAGTGTTCAGACATCAATAGTGGACATAGATTAAGCATTTTTAATTACCTTTTTGGATTCTTTTTCAAAATATCATCTGCAGTTCAGGACAATATTAAAACTAGTACCACCGTATGTCACTTTAATGTACCCAAAGTAAGTCATGTTCAGTGCTGCCATTCTCCATTTCCCTAAATCCAAAATAAGTATCAATCTGTTTAAACTACAATTTATGCCAATTTATGAAGTTTTATTCTATCACAATTTTCCGGCAATGATACGCCAGGAAGTATGGAATATGGAAGTTCCAAATCTGAAGTAGGCCACTGACATCATTTACAAATATAATAAAAAATAAGTAAAGAAGTAAAGTAATAACATCAAATGGTAGATCTATCCCAGACCCATGGTCTTGAGTATGACAAAGAAGTGATCATTTATTAGGCTTTAACAACAAACGGCAAGTTAAAAATTCTCACGATTGCTTTGCAAAATCCATAAATCCTGAGTTGCTATCCATAATTCCAAGAAATGGGTTAAAACCCCAAGATGTGGTGCCACAGGTCATGCTATGTTTTGGGCATAAAAACACATAAAATGGATCTAAGGCCATTGTTAAATATCTAAATATGACACTATTAATTAATAATATTTAAACTTAATGTAAAAAACATATTTTGTCCATGCAAAATATATTCAACTCCTCTTGTTCAGAGACCTCATTGCTTGTCTTGAGGGCTGAGTTAAAGGATAAAACTAAGCTGCATCAATGCTTTATCAGTTTATCCTTTCTTCACAGCATTCAAATTAATTAATTAATTAATTAATTTGAATTAGTGTTCAAATTTAGCAGAACACTGATTTTGTTAATAAATAATATGATAAAATAACCTGTGTCCATGCACACCATATCATTCATAAACAATTTAGAGTCATTGATTATGATGTGTGTAGAATTCATTGCTGGTGCACAATAAAAAAAATGTAAAAAAATAATATGATGTGCAAAATAAAGTGTTATTTTATAGGCTTCCCAATAATGAAAGTTGTTAAATATTATATTATTAATGTTATTATTATTATTATATACTGGATTACAGAAGTTGTCCTACTGCTATAAGACATCAACACCTCCACACAGTGGAGCCACTCTAGTGGGATTGACAGGGGGGGAAATCTTTAATAATCCATTCAGTAAGTAAATAGTCACCATTGCAACATCAATTGCATCTCCTTTCTTGGAATAAATATATTCTTTTTGCACATGTTTGCCCCACATAAAGGTAACATTAGGTGACTTGACATGTTTCAAACAGGGAAATTTTGCATACATTCCTGATCATTAAACTGGAGTTTGTTGCAGTAGTGTGTTTTGATCATGAAGTGTCCTTTCGGAAAGGTACTGAAGCTCCATCAGGATTTTCTTCCGCTGCCAACTGCAAATCATCAAGTAGTTAATTAGCTTTAACAAGTAAACAATAGATTTGGACAGTGTTAGTGTGGCTTAGGGACACGTTTTGGTCTGACTTGCTGCAGAAACCCTCTTTCTTGCAGCTCGAAACGGCTTCATAATTCCACAGCTTTAATTTAAATACTTAGGAAGCGCTATGCTGCTTCAGGGACTTCTCTCTCGTGAACCATTAGGTCTACAGCTCGTCGTTTTAAGTCATCAAGAGCGGAATCTAAGCTTGCTTTATATTTAGGTTGGTATGTGTACTCCAAAAATTGTGATTATTGTGAGCAGGTTGGATATATATGTTGTTTATTTTATTTTGATTGTGGAAAGCTGCTTTGCGACAATGACAATTGTTAAAAGCGATATACAAATAAAATAAAATCGAAAAAAAAGGTCAAAGTTCTTCTCCTTTTTCTGTTATATTTCAGGAAAATGTAACTCTAAACAGAGAGCAAAGCTACCTTGCTCCATCAAAAGTTATATCCTGATTAAATGCATTGTGCATCCACATCGTACTGGGTTTATGTAAGCAGATAGAAACATTGTGCAAATGTAGACCTTCACTGACAACGTAACTCATTACTCTGATTTTAGACAAGCTCTTATGCGTAATTGACAGATATGTATTCCTGTGGAGTAAAGAAGAATGCCAACCCCTAATCCAGCAGACCATACTCAATGCCTAAGCTGCTTTGTAACAGCCTTTATTTCAATGCTGAGTTCCGCACATCGATGGCCCTAAGGAGCAGGGGCACTGGGCTGATTTTGTCTTTTAAAGAATCTGTGACTGTCTCGCTCAGTAGGACAAAATCAGACAAGAGACCATCAAAGAGGTCCTAAGTCTGACCTGTATGCCTTTGGTTGACCTCCAGACCTTAGCCTTTCTTCTAAACAAAGCAAATGGAAAAATAAAACTTTTAACAAGCCTTTGAAGACTTTGTATGCTTAATCAAGAAAATGTTTATGGTAAATTAACAGATGACAGAGGTCGCAGCCCCTAAGCAGCTGCTTATGTGGTCGAGTTAATCCATGCTTACGCTTCTTTTGTAGGTTGAGTGTGTGAATGCATTTAACATTTCCATTTTAGAGTTTCTAAAGATTTTTGATTGCACATTTCTTGAAACAAACTGGAGTGGATAGTGTTTATAAGAAATTGTCCCTGAAGTAGAGTTTGCAGCGTTGTATAAATGTCTCATGTGAAAAACATACACTTTAGTACATTGGAAATACATTATAATATTTATAACACATTGCAAATACTACAAAAAATATTACACTAATTACAATTATTACACTGTAAATAACCAGTTAATATATAAAAATTATGCTAACATCATGATTTAATCTATTTTGGGGATTAAACTTTAAACATACTTGTTTTAAACCTAACTTTAACTTTAATGGTTTCGCTTGGTCTAAAATAGCAGCACCACAAACAAAAAATCTTTTTTTCTAAGTTGTTTTGCAAACCTTAAACTATGACAGTGTAAAAGATGTATTTCTTTGCAGTCACCAGATAGAGATTTGTTTAGTCATTGTTAAGGGGAAAGGGGGGCATGGATTTAGGAATAAGTGATACGAAGGATATTTATGGATTGTGTGTGTCATACTGAGAATAGATATTTTGCTGGGCAAGGGCTGAAGGGAAAAAAAGAAATAATACCATTACTATTCCAGCACGCCCTTATTTCTCTCACTGTGCCATGTCTATACAGGAACTGGTGTGCCTATGTGGTGATGAAATCTGTCAGCTGTGTTATGGAGGATGGAGTGGAGACCTACGTCAAGCCTGATTACCAGAACTGTGGTTGGGGTCAGCAGTGCTCTCGGGTAGTGTTGTAAGTATTGCTCTGTTGGTGAAAAATATGGAGTACTGAGTATTATGTCTTCCTCGTGGTGAGGTCAAAATCTTTATAGAGCAGGGACTTGGCATACAAACAAAAATTCGACATTGTTTTTAAAAAAAAGAGAGAAATTGTGTTTAAAGAGAAAAAAAGAACAACCCTTGGCTTCTTCTTATTAGAGCTTTTTTAAAATGACTTTTCTGACTTTTTGAAGCAAAACTTAAGTGTACAGTGGAACCTCAGTTCACAAACATAATTTAATTCTAAATTCTTTTCGTAACCTTAGGAATGCAGAATTTTTAACTTGAGTAGTACATGTACGCTTTTTCTGTTGAGCATCATGTGATCACAACTGAGCCAATGATTTTTCTCTTTCTCGCACTATGGGATTGTGGGTAATCGTCTCCCATACTCAGTCTCAGTGCATCACTCGTATTGTCACTTTTGTGCGCCCGTGTACTGTTACACTGTGACCACATGTGTGTCCACCTGTAAAGCATTTGTGTGTGTGTGTGTGTGTGTCCAAGTAAGTGTTCTTTGGTAACTGAAGTTTTAAAAGGCTGTAGCAGCGCGGGAGATGAGTCTGTATACCGACAACACATTTCCGCTAAATGCTCAAAAGTAGGCATAGGCAAGAGGTTAATTATTTAAATACAATTAAAATTTATATTTAAATTATATTTTCAAATATTTCAAATATCTTAAATATTTTAAATATATTTTTAAAAATGATCCACTATGTTTGTTGCCATAATGATTAGCAGAGTTGAGCATTCGCATCCCACTTCCTGTCTGTGTGCTGTGTTGCGCGTTCTCTAAATGCCTGGTGGGTTTCCTCTGGGCGCTTTGGTTTTCTTCCTCAGTCTAAAGACAGGCAAAGGTATGCTAATTGGCATCTCCAAAATTGCCCATTGCTTGTGTGCCATATTATATATGGGCACCCTGTCCAGGGTCTATGCTGCTTCATGCCACGAGTCCCCTGGGATAGACTTCAGGCATCCTATGAACTTAATATAGCAAGTGAGTGAGAGAGTCTGTTTGCTAGGACTTTTATACAAAACATTTATTGTACTCATACTATAATGTTCTTACCCAATAGATATAGGACATTCAGAAGACCGAAGTACAGGATTGCTTACAAAATGGTAACAGAGATGGAATGGAAGTGTTGTAATGGTTATTCAGGTGAAGACTGCAACAACGGCCCCAAAGGCAACTCACAGATCAACAACGTTGGATCTAATACGGGGAATGAACAGAGTAGAGGAGAAGGTACAGATATTATAAAGCTGAACATGTGATCTATTTTATTCTTATTATAATAAAAAAATTATAAAAATCAGATTTTAATAAATTAATAAAAAAATAATAATTTCTGGTTGTGTACAAATGAGTTCCATTTATTGCTCTAATATACTGTGGTTAGTTGTGCTTATGTTACTTTTTAACACAAACAATTCAATGTAGTAAGTGAAATAGTTTTTTAGGATCTTTAACTCTTTCGACTGACCAAATGTAAGTGGTAAATAAGATACTTTCAAACTCATACCTTTTTACACCTGGCATTAACCATCAATATACTGTAGAGAGATCAGATCACAAGCAAAATGTGAACAGCTGTTTACACCTGGCATTTTACATTTCCTCCAGTGAGCACTTGTGAACTTGTGCATATTTATCACATCATTCTTCTGCTATATTTGTTTGTTTGTTTGTTTGTTTTTTTAGGCTAAAATCTGCTGGTCCTTTCATGTACAGTACTTGTATGTACTATTTCAAACACTTTGATCATGTAGTCAAAACATACAGTAGGGACACACTGGACCCTGTTCATATCTACACTCAGTGCTTAACGTTTACAACTGGATGACCCAGGACGTATGTTAATGCTACTGTAGGTGTGAACAGGGCTTAAGGCTCTTCTCAGCTGCATTGCATACAACGCTCTAATTGTCTGCTGTTGTTGGATTAAAATACAGTATTAACTAGTTTATCAAGTTTGTTGTACGGGGAAAAGAACAAGTTGTATCATTTGCAGTGACTTTGTGATTAGTTTTTTTTAAACGTTTCTCTCCACCATGTGGAATAATCTAGCGGTATATATTTAATACCAATTTCACGCAAATGAGGATGGATTCCCTGTTCTTCCTATTGACATCTCAGGGAGGTTTTCTTGCCACCTTTACGCCCTTGGCTACTCATCAGGAACTATTTAATCATTTTGATTTATACACATTCACATTTCATACAAACTTCCATTAATTTTGATTGTCAAAAAGTGCTATAGAAATAAAATTTTATTGAATTGAAATAAGATACATTGATAAGATATATTGAATAATACAAATTCTGAACTGGAGCATTCATGGTTTGTTTAAGTTCTCTCTCTCTCTTTCTCTCTCTCTCTCTCTCTTTACCTCATTTTTTCCCTTAGAAAGAGGAGAAAGTGATAAAATCAAACAACTTGAGGAGACAATTCAGGGTCTGAGTAAAGGACTCCGTGACATGCAGTCCACCTTACAGGGAGTGAATCAGAGAATAAATGAGGAGTCACGCTGGTCACAAGGAGTCCACACTGGTGGTCAAAACCCTGCTGATGCAGCTCAACCAGAAATGAGGGAAACCATTAACAGCATTCAGATCAAGCTGGATTTGCTTGATAACATGACGCAAGTACATGACATGACCCTTACCAGTATAAACAACCATCTGGTTAGTGGCAATACTGCAGGCGATGAGCTAGACAGAGGAAGTCAGTACAGAATGCTGAAGGATGAGATTCTTAACGAATTAGAGCATCGCATCTCACTGTCCTGCGCTGCCTGCCAAAGTGGTGTGGAGAGCATAAAGCAGCAGCAGCAGGAGGACAGGGAGAGGATCCGTGCCCTGGAAAAGCACATAAGTGTCATGGAGCAGCACCATAGCCAGACAGTGGAGGTCTTGCAGGGGGAGCTTGCCCGCTCACAGAGCTGCTGTGATGCCATCGTAGACATGGAGAGACGAGTTGGCGCACTGGAAAAGAAGGTTAGTTCCACTGCAGAATTGTATGACATGCTAAATGGACGCATTGACAAAGAATTGAAAGGAACTGCTGGGAATGCGGGACGAGGAAAAGTATCAGAAGAAAAGCTGAACAGCCGTTTGAGAGACTTGGAACGTCGGCTGAACGGAACGATGAGGAAAGCTGAGCAGAAATGCTCTCACATGGAGACCAGTATGAAAGAGCTGGTGCAAAGAGAAATCAGCAAAATACGGAACTCTGTCCTTAAGCAAAACGATGACCACGGCATGAGGATTTCTAACATTGAGCTCAATATGAGAGAGATAAAGAACTCTGTGGACAACCACAAGGATCGCATAATTAAGTTGGAAAATAAGACATCTGTCTTAACCAACAAGTTGACAACAACGGTTAATTTGTGTGCAGAAGCATGTGCAGCACAAAGCCAAAAAAATACAACAGAAGATATGGTTAAAACATTGGAGTGGAAAGTCATTGCCAACATGGAAGACATCCAAAGGTTTGACACCAGGCTGAAAGATCTCTCTTTGTCTGGTGAGTCAATGATGAACCGCATTTCAGACCTAAGCCACAATGTTCAGGAAATTACTGATCTAATGGGAGAGAATAGTAAGAATTCTAATAAGATTTCCACAGAACTGGAGATATTAAGGACTAACTGTGGCGTTTGCAGTTCCGCTCTGAGTAAAATAGAGAATGAACTCAGCAACTTGAGAAACACAACCCTCAGCGGCTTTGAGAAATATCAAGGTGAATTCACCAACTTGGACAGAAAAGTGAACTCTGGTGAAAGTGCATGCTCACAGGTGTGCTCTAACTTACAAGAGGAAGTGGGCAAACTTAAAGAGGAAGTGGAGAAATGCCAGGGACAATGCAATATTAGTACAACCAAACTCAAGGAGCACACCAATGATCACAACGTCATAACTAACACACTGGTAAAGGAACTCCAGTCCATTCAGGGTGAGCTCTCTGGAATCAAGTTGACCTTCAGTTCTGTTAATGACACGCTGAAGGGACTGGGTCACACTGTTCAGAGACACAACAGCACGCTAACTGACCTGGAGAACTCGAAGAATGAAATCTTTTTCCAGATTGACAAGATTCAGGACTGGATGGACGACCACATAGAGGACAGTCAGAAACAGTTCAGGAATATTTCCCACAACATTCAGAGATTGGAAAGCAATCTGTTGGTGGAGATGGGTGAATGCAAACATGCTGCCGACGGGCTGGGTAGGAGGCTTTTAACATTAGAGAATGTTTGTAGCAGACTGGAGACACTTTCAGAGAACCTGCAGCAGATCAAGAATATAATAAACGGAGATGTATCTGGACTTTGGACTTGTGTTAATGGGCTTAATGCTAGCATTCTTACTCAGGGAGAGGCCATACACAACATCAAGAGTGTTCATTTGGAGACTATCCATGGCAGGGTCAACACTGTCAACTCCACACTACTGGAAATCCTGAATGAATTCCAGACTTTCACTGAGCAGGACTTTATCGGTAGGTACCCTGAAATAATAAAAAAGAAACTAGGGATAATTGTGTCGTGCGATGCATCGACAAAAGTTTTTGGAATTAAAGCACAAGCAATAAGCGAAACACTTTGACATTTTAACTGTTAATAGAACAATGGATTCTTCTGTAACCCTGGATAAATTAACAATACATAACTATCTTAAGAACTTTGTGAATAGTGAATTTATGTTAACAGAAAAAAAAATTATCATGGGATAACCTGGCACAAGTGTGGCACATATACTGTCAATAAATAATACCATGGTACAGTGGAACCTTGGATTGCGAGCATAATTGGTTCTGGATGTGTGCTCGTAAATCAAAGAATTTCCCCATTAGAAATAATGTAAACTCAGATTATTCGTTTCACAACCCAAAAAAAAAATTTTTCCCAAAAATGTTTCCGTTAGTGTGTGTGTGTGTGTGTGTGTATGTGTGTTTGTGCGTGCATGTGCTGTGTATGTGTGTTTGTGTGCGCACACACACACACACACAAACACACACACACACACACACACACACACACACACACACACACACACTAACGGAAACACTGTTTTATTGGGAAAATAAACAAGAAATCTCTCTAATGACACTCGAGTGTGCGCACACTAACAGAATCACTGCAGTAGTAATATGTCGGTCATGAAGTCTTTGCCGTCACTCAGTAGTCACGTAGTAGAAGAACCAGTAGTCTCGGAGAGTGAGTCGTTCATTTTCTACTGGCCATAGGTTATGTACAGCAAACAGAAATGAGTAGTTACCTTTTAGTCTTTGGTCCAAATCCTTCGTTCTTTTGTCAAATGACTCCCATAGACGCTATGCAGTGCAATAGATTCAAAAGAACGAACGACTTGGAGAGAAGATATGAGAGGTGAGCTGTTTATCATAATATGTCCTTGGCTGCATTGTAATATTTTTATTACTGGATTTATAGCCAAAATTTGTGTATGTACACGTGTTAGGGGTCTGTTTATTGAAAATGTAACATTTATTTTATTTCTGATCCAAAGATCAATGACTGAATGACTCAAAAAAGATTAGTTCATTTTGATGAATGAGATTTAAAGAAGCACTCAAATCAATCACTAAAATGATTTAAACTTCCCATCACTACACTGCTGTAAAGTAAAATTAAAACAAATTAATCACTTTACCTTTGAAAAGAGTTGCGACAGAGCAGTGTTTCAGTTAGAGTGTGTGTGTATGTAAAGGCGAGAGGAGGAGGGGAGGGGCACAGTGTCTAATGACGCGTGCACACACACACACACACACACACATACACAGTGCAGGCTGACAGAGAGAGAAAGAGAGAAAGAGAGAGAGAGAAAGAAAATGGATCTTTAACCTCCCTAATGAACTTGCTTTTGCTTTACATGCGTGCACACACATGTGTTATAATAAACAGTACACGCGCACGTGAAAAGACGACTTTCATGCACACAAACACAAAATAAAAGATGCTTTACACACACATACATAAACTGTACACACGTGCACGGATGTTAATTATACCAGTGAGAGACGAGCACTAAGACCACTATGAAATATACTGTATACCCTAGGAAACTATCCTATGGGGCATTAGCAACTTAATTGAGAATACTAGATTTTTAGTGTGAAGTTAAAGGCACCTTGTGATGAGTAATGAACAAATGGACAGAGATAATAAATCAAGCTAGAGCATCATGGACAAGAGGAAGTTCATACCTTGGACCAAGATTCATATGTTTTCTCTCTATATTAAAAGCGAGTAACTTCTGCTAAGCAACAAAATTATAATAGAAGCAGCTCCTGTACAGTCTCAGATCAAGCTTTCAGAATTGTTTAAATTTCTTTAAACTTGCAATTTAGCCTCAAGCCATTTTCTATTTATGGCATTTATTGGACATCTTCATCCAGAGCAACATTTATCTCATAATACATCTGAGCAGACTAGGGATAGCGATAGTGGCAGCTTGGTGGTGCTTTGAACATGCGACCTTCTGATCAGCAGTTTAACATCTTAAACACTTAGATTTATTTTTAGCTAAAAGAACTATGATGATGTAAACGATTTGTAATAGAAATGTTGTTTGCATGATTTATTCCAGGCCCTCCTGGACCTCAAGGGGAACGAGGTCCCCAAGGCCTACCAGGTCCAATAGGACCACCGGGCATAGGAGGCCCCCAGGGTATACAAGGGGAGGATGGACCAATTGGTCAGCCAGGTAACTAAAAGAAAACATAATCTGCATGACTGTTTTATTTCCTACAGGCTATATGTAATAATTAAATAAGTAATTAAAAGTCTTTGTTTTGCATGGCAGGTCCAAGAGGTGAACAAGGTTAGTGTTTTAATCATTTTACATCATTAGACACAGAGATTAAGTTCTTAAAAATAAGCAAGAAAATTCTTTACAAGAAGTAAGACTTCACTGCCTCACTGAACAACCCTTATCAAGCAGGGAATAGGATTACAGTGACATGAGCACTGCCAGACTTCTCTATAATGAGGGTGTCACTTTTATCCAACAGGTCCTCCAGGCGACGACGCAAATGTCCCGAGACTGTCGTTTTCAGCAGCACTTACACAGCCACAGGTCGGCTCAGGCACCATTGTCTTCAACAAGGTCTTCGTCAATGAGGGGATGTCTTACAGTCCACACACAGGTATATGAGCATGTTGCCAAAATCATTGTCTAACAAATAATATTATCTAGCATCTCAAATTTAAAGAGTTAACTTTTAGATTTTTAAAAGTTAATTGTAACTGGGCAGCACAGGGGCGAACTGGAGGGCTTTTCATGTTCTCCCAGTGTTTGATGGGATCCTCTGGGTACTCTGGTTACCTCCAGACACATGCAGTATACTGTGGGTTGATTGGCGTTTCCAAAGTATGTGTATGTGTCTGCTTGTGGCCTGCAACAAGTTGGCATCCCATCCTGTGACCCTGTTCAATTTAATTTTATTTGTACAGCGCTTTTAACAATTAACATTTTTCGCAAAGCAGCTTTACACAGCTTTGTATGATATGTGAATGTGTATGAATCAAAATGATAAGACTGTCTCCGATGAGGCAAGCCAAGGGTGACGGCGACAGTGGCAAGGAAAAACTCCCTGAGATGGCAGTAGGAAGAAACCTAGAGAGGAACCAGACTCAGCAGGGAACCCATCCTCATCTGGGTGATAACAGATAGCAGGGATTGATCTGCAGTCATACTGTGTGAGACTGGAAGTTCAGTATAATAGGAGATGTGTTTAAGTAAATATGGATTCCGTTCGTTATTGAAGGCTCAGGTAGACTGTAGGAGACTCCAGTCCTGAACTATTGAGCAACTGCAGTCATGAGTCCTCAGAGGATGTCTTTGTGGAAAAGTGGAACTGTCCCCAGTCACCACACGCACCCCAGGCAGACCAAACGGGGCATCCATGCGACAAGATCTCCACAGGGACAACAGGACGAGTCAGACAGCTCCAGAGGGCAGAGGGAGTCTGGATCACTGGCAGCTCAGGAGAGACATGTATAACTCGACAGAGAGAGAGGGAAAGAGAAAGAGGGGGAGAGAGGAGAAGAGAGGAAAGAGGAGAGAGCAGAAGAAAAGGAGAGATGGGAGTTAGGTATGGTCACACAATGTATAAAGTCAATTCATATTTAGTGCAGAGTGCAAACAGGGACCACAGCAGGACTATGACAGCATAACTAAATGGGAGAGCCAGAGGGAAACAGACATGAGGGCTCCCTGAGATGTAAAGACATGATATGACAGCGGTATAAACAAAGGATGTATATATTACAGTAGCTGATAATTGTAACTATTAAATTATTGTCTTCTGTTACTGATACATGTGCATATTTTACCAGGCATATTCACAGCACCGGTGAGCGGACGTTATTTCTTCAGTGCAGTCCTGACTGGTCAGAAGAACATGAAGATAGAGGCAGTGTTGTCAAAGTCCAACTACGGAATTGCACGTGGAGATTCGACCGGATACCAACCAGAGGGTTTGGAGAAACCTATGGCTGAATCAAGAAACACTCCTGGATCTCTGGTCATTTTCAACATCATACTGCCTCTAGAGGTGGGAGAGACCGTGTGCATCGACCTGGTCACTGGGAAACTGGCTGATTCAGTCGAACCTCTTACTATGTTCAGTGGGATGCTGCTGTATGATCATGTCGATGCTGTGTTATAAGAGCGAAAACCATTCAGGTGTCTTGTGCCAGCTGTTCATACTTGGTTCAGGACAATGAGAGTACGCTGACTTAAACATTTCTTTCTTAGAAACATTTATCGCGGTGTTAATAAGGGCTTTAAACACAAAGAATGTTGTACTGTCTTATCGGCTTAGTCTTGAAATATTAACCAAGAGGCACACTTTTGTTGGGACTCAACCTCCAGGATATATTTAATACCCCCAAACCATGCAAGTCAGACATGCAAGTTAGAGTTAAAATGTAAAAAGGAAATCAGTGATATGAGTGTGTATGTGGTGGTGAACAAAACTCTGTGTGTGTGTGTGTGTGTGTGTGCTCTGTTCAGTTTTCCCTGAAAAGGCCATAATAATTATTTTTAGTCCTCCTTATTATTTTATGCTTCCAAAACTCCATATTTGGGGAGGAATAAAGCTCCGTCCTGTGTGATTACAATTCAGTGAGCAACAAGCAGCAGGAACATTTTGCATGCTCTGTACGACATATTTTAGTTCATAAATTCCAGAAGCTAGTGTAAACCACAGAACTGTCAAGAGTGTTGTGGTTGTTTTCATAACTTTTTTTTTTTTTTTTTTTTTCCCGCAATGAAACAATAGAAACAAGTTTGCAAAAGCGTTCACGAAACATACACAGCAGCTTTGAAGTTCACATGCTGTAGTTTTCACGAGTTCATAAACTATGTCTTGGGTCTTGGTGACAGGTGAGACGAGTGGAACGCCTTATGCAAGTTATTGTACTTTTCACCATCACTGTTGTGAGAGGAATGTAAAGCCACTGGACTTGTTTCATTTAACAGTATTTTTAGAGACATTGCTGTTTCCTTTATTTGACCATTAAATCATCACTTTAAATCCTTTTTTACTGTATGTGCCATATAGAGTATATTTAGTTTTATACTCTAAATGTCCAAAGATTCTACTGTATACAGTATTATTTTGCCAGCCATACAGTCTGCAGATGATAGTTAATTTTTTAAAATAATGTTATTATTATTGTTTGTGATTTCTGTTTTTTACTTGATTTTGGGAAAAAAAAAATATACCTTTAAAGACATTTTTGACTCTGTGCATGTGTGTCGCATTCTTTTTTACAGACTATCTAAGATTATTTAACATAATCTATACTCAGCAAAAAAAGAAACGTTCTCTGACTTTCAACTGTTTTTACTTTCAATAAACTTGTGTAAATGTAAATGTGTAAATATTTGTATGAACACTAAAAGAGTCAACATCATAAGACATAAATTAAAAATGTTTCCCAATGTGTCCCTGAATGAAGGGAGGCTCAAAATCAAAAGTACCACTCAGTATCTGGTGGCCACCAGCTGCTTGAAGTACTGTAGTGCATCTCCTCCTCATGGACTGCCTATTGCAGACAGTCTGAGCACTGATGGAGGGATTGTGTGTTCCTGGTGTGACTCGGGCAGTTGTTGTGGCCATCCTGTACCTGTCACGCAGGTGTGATATTCAGATGTACCGATCCTGTGCAGGTGTTGTTACACGTGGTCTTCCACTGCGAGGATGATCAGCTGTCCTCATGCCTCCCTGTAGTGCCGTCTTAGGCGTCTCACAGTGCGGACATGGCGATTTATCGCCCTAGCCACATCAGCAGTCCTCATGCCTCCCTGCAGCATGCCTAATGCACGTTCACGCAGATGAGCAGGGACCCTGGGCATCTTTCTTTGGGTGTTTTTCACAGTCGGTAGACAAGTCTCTTTAGTGTCCTGCGTTTTTAGAACTGTGACCTTAAATGCCTACTTTCTGTAAGCTGTTAAGGTCTTAACGACCATTCCACAGGTGCATGTTAATTAATTGATTATGGTTAACTGAACATGCATGAAGAACATTGTTTAAACCCTTTACAATAAAGATCTGTAAAGTTATTTGGATTTTTACAACATTATTGTTGAAATACACAGTCCTGAAAAAGGGACGTTTCTTTTTTTGCTGAGTATATATATATATATATATATACATAAATGTCTGTAGTATTATGGTGATGGGTTAGATCCAGTGGATCAGTGGTCCTTTGTGTGGGTTCTGGTGACCCCTGTGTTCCATGAACCAGAGCCACTTGTGACTTTTACTCAAATTGACTTTTATCAAAGTTGTTAAGAAACTTCATTTTCTTCTTCTGTTATACAGTATTTCCAGCAGATTAAACTCATTACAGCAGACAGCAGATTATAAATCACTTGTACAGGTCAAAAGCTTTATTCTAATTAAATGCGACAGACGTAAACAGTTAATATCTAATCAGAATTATTTCAAAAAGACTGAAGAAATATTGTCCATATAGATGCATCTAATGATAAACATCCAGTACACCATCATTAAAATTCTATTAATTATTAAGTTTTATTAATTGACGTATTGTGACCTGTAATAATATCGACTTTGTCCAAATTTCTGAAGATATAACTTTTGGGTTTAAAAAAAAAAAGCTCCATGGTGCCAAGTAATAAACATTACAGTAGACATGCATTTAAAAATTAATAAAAAAATAATTAGGTCTCTGAAATTTATTTTCTAGTCAAAGTGAGTATAGGAAGCCCCAGCTATAAGCAGTACATTAATGTGGGATGTGTTTAGAACTGAGGACCTCTTGTGGCAGCCTGCAGCACCAACTGTGGATTTTTATACACTTTCACAGCACAACAGTGTGTGAACATGTTTCAACGTTGAAGATATATGTTGAAGGTGTACATTTTCGTTGTTTCTTAAGACTACCCATAATGCAAAAATCGCTTTTTAATCATATTTAGATATTCAGATGGGTCACAAGTGTGTGCGTGCGTGTGTGTGCGTGTCTGTGTGTATACAAATAAATAACATAAGAAAAAAACATTTTCTGTTTTTTGTTCTATTTCCATATTTGGATTGCATTGGGTTTAAACCAGCCAATCAGATTATTTTCCTAATGTGACCTCATATGAGAAGATACCCCTCCCCTGCCTTGTTGTTTCTCAGCTTTGTTGTTTTCTGGAGGGGCGTGGCTCAGCAGTACTGTAGTTCATTTACAGTACATAGACACTGAAACAGCATGTTCAGAAGAGAACCATTTTGTTCTGTTATATTTTTTATAATATAATATTGGTTAGATTTTTTTTTAAATCCTATTTTATTAAAGAGATTACTGTACTTTCCAAGCTGTTTGAGATTAAATTTCCTCCTGTGTTACATCCGTCTCTTACCTGCACTCTAATCCAGCATAAAGAAACGAAACTTAATTACTTAACTATGGAGCTTCTTTTGTCAGAGATGCTATTAGTTACTCACCACCTTGAGGATGTATTACCATGTAAACTGATATAAGCTGTAGTCCAGTAAAGGAATCTTGTGCATGTGCTGGAATCATTCCTGAGAAGGCCGGAGAACAATATAAGCCTTGCTTTTAGTTAGTTATTATTACTATTTATTATTTCTCACAACTTTCACTCATTGTTTATGATTGACTCTTCACTGCTTACCCTGTACAGAGTCACGCGGCCATGGATGAAACATGGAATTATAATTATAAATCAGGTTCAAGAATCTCTAACCATTGTTTATTTACATTACTGTATTTCAGGAGCTGTTCTTCATTCTGCTACTGACTAGCTGGCAGTCAATCTATTAGTTGCCACTGATCTTAAAGCTGAACTAGCTGTATGGCTAACCAGAACTAGCCGTATGGCTAACCAGAACTAGCTGTATGGCTAACCAGAACTAGTCATACAGCTATTACCAAGAAAGACAATAATACAGAGTAAGATCTGTATTAAATGTATTAACTCGGTTTAGCTCACTGGGACCGCAGAAGCACTACATCAGTCTCAGCTCAACTTTAAACTACATTTTTACGTGGACGATAGTTGTGGAATTTGGCTTTCCAAAAAAGTCTAAACTATCCCTTTAAGTACAGTGGAAACTAATGTTGGTCCTTTTAATAATAGTTAAACTGACTGGACCCAGATATATTTAACACACAATTAAAACAACTAACTATAAGAAACACAAACTAGGAAAACTGCAAAAATATTCCAATATTTTATAACATAATAACACTAGGCCTTAAAGCTAGTACAAACCAGGAAGTAATTAAAGAACAGGCCCATGTACTGTACACGTCCCCCGAACATTACACATAGTGTTTCTCATCCACTGATTCTTTATTTTCTGCGCACTCTAACTTTAACTACTGAAAGGAGGAAGATGGAGATTGTAACAGCTGAAACAGGAGAGGAAGCTTTACTTCTCCGTTAGCTCAGACTTAAAAAGTACTCGTAGGTTCTTGTTGCTATAGAAACAGGCTGGCACTCGAGGAACAATGAGTAGGAAAGTCTCTGGCCAGGACTCAGTTACTCAGTTCTCATTGAAAGACTACAGCTGCTGCTCATTGTCAGTTTCAGCTAAAGGTAGGAGATATGATCAATATGTCATGGAAAATATTCCAGATATGAGACTTGAAGGAACCAATATACAGTACTGATGACTAAGATAACTGCAGAGTCTGAACAATGCATCCTGGCTGATTATTATTTTTATAAGTTTGAAATAAGGCTTATTTGGCCTCTTATGCATCCAGGCTTTAATTAGTTTAATTTAATTGGATACTAAGTTATTAAATGTGTAATTATTGGCTTCTTGCTACTTGGACACTGCAAAAAAATAAGCCACCCTTAACATAAAGTTTATTAAAACGTTGCACAGCTTTTTTTTTTTAAGTTTACTTAACTTTTAGAAAAATTTGCCGGCCAAACTAAATAATTCACTTTGCTGGTTAGTTGACACAGCATTTACTGTATATAGTTCAAAATGTTGAACAAGTAGTATCGGTTGTGGGCTCAAATAATTATATTTCTTTAGGGTTGACTAGCCAAGTGTCCCCCATTGTAGCGCACTGCTGCAGTTGGTTCAAGTGATTTTTTTTCCTACAAAAACAAATTGGCTTAACAATACTGTACCTCAACAATGAAAAGACACATTACTTAAACATTATACTTTCAAAGGATCTGCATAGAATAGGAGAATAAAGGTTCCATTTTGTTTAAAGGTCAATAAATTACCTGGATAACACCAGATGCCTAGCAGTATCTTACTTTTATATTCTTTTATATTACAATATCATAGCCATTCAACTAGCAAAGATGAACAGTTTTTTCCCCCAATATGTCAGATACAAAAAAAGTCCATGGAAACAAGAGTTTGTTTTTTCAACATGTGAATGTAATGGCTTGAAAAATGTCTGTCCAGTCCTTTTGGAATTCAATATTTATAACAGAGACATGTCCAAACATCACTTCTAAATCTGCCGTATAGTCACCCAGACCTTAAGGACTACTACTGTACAACGTCAACAGCTTCGGTAGCTCAGAAAGGCCAGCCGTCACCACTCTGACCCCAATCCGTTTGTCTTGTAAAAACAAAGATAATTAAATTTCACAAGATATCTAGGTATCATAAAAATTAATTTTTAAATCATATATTTAACCACTTTTGCAGTAAAACCTGCTCCCATTTCTTTAATATGAAATAAGACCTGGCTTAAGACTTTTGCACATAGTGGTACATACTGTATACTGTAGTGCACATAGTCCGATCTGTAGCCATTATTTCACATAACAAAAGTCTTGTTTTCAAATTACTGTTTACTTTCTTATTTATTTAAAAAAAATTGCATTGTTAAATATTTTGTATCTAGATAGTGTTTATATACTTCATTAATATTATGCACAATATTATTATTAGGAACAAGTTATTTAACATTAACTGAAGCAGTGAGTAGCTCTTAACTCATTCTTAAACAATCAGAAGAAATATCCTGTGGTTGTAGCAAACATGTCTGTTTCAGAAGGGACAAATCGTCCTACATCAAGCAAGAGTTCACTGAAACTGGGTTAAAAACTGTAAAACGTATTAGTAAAACCTGGAAGGAAAGTGATGAACTAGTAGTGAACTATCATCTTCAAGCAAAAAATGTGGTTGGAATTTATTATTTTTTTTAATTATTGTGACCAGAGATCACCTAAACATTTTGTGGGATCAAATTGTTAAAAAAAACAGCAGTAGAACTTACAATTAAGTCTAATAGCTATAGTTAAAGCAATTCCACATTTACAATGCAAAAACAACACAAAGGAATGGAGATAAACAGCTGTGTCCATCTGTCCATCCAGGAACCACTGTAGTCCAACTAGGGACCATGGCCAATGGTGACCATTGTATTCATACTGTATTTTATGAGTGTGGTAGGACCTCCAGTCAACATTCACATGCACATTCACACACTCAGGCAATCGAACGCCAATCAGCCTATTCTGCATGTCCTTGGAAACCCACTGAGCACAGGGAGAACATGCAAAAAAAGACTTTAATTTCCTAGAGAGCATAAAGCATGGAGTGTGGAGCATTGGAAAAAGGTCATGTGGTCTGATAAGTCAATATTAACCCTTTCCCGAAATTATGCTGCCGATGAAATTTATGGAAATAAATATGCTTATCAAAATGATGTCACGGCCAAAATTAAAGCAAAAGGTGTGTGTGTGGACTTTTATTTTTGACTGGGCAGGGTACACACACACACACACACACACACACACATGGTCATTGCTTGTCTACTTATCTACCTATGTCGTATTTAGAAAAGCAATGTGAGTGTTTGAGTAGGGGTTTTATTAACATTTGAGTTTCTTATTCTCAGGTCCCCATATGAGCTTGAGCTTGGTAACCAAGTGCCACCTGCAGGAGCTGCAGATGTACCGCCTGCTGCAGTGTGTGCGTGCACAAGACATGGTGCAGGTCAAGAAGCTGGTGCACTTGGGCGTTCATGACCTTGTCAACATGACAGAGCCGCACGATGGCAAAGGTGTCTTGCACGTGGCCACGATGGCCAACGACACCAACATGATCGAATTTCTGACACTCCATGGCGCCGGTCCAGATGTCCAGGACAAGCAAGGACGCACACCGGTGATGCTGGCAGCCGAGCTCGGACATGATGGCATGGTTACTCTGCTAGCTGAGAAGCATGCAGATATGAAGCTGACAGACACAGAAGGCAAAGGTGGGTGAAAGATAGTCATTGCCTGTTATTAAGAGAGAAACACAAAACCTGTTTAACTTTGTAAATGTTCTTAAGTTTCTTCAAGTTGCATAATGGCTCTGTAGAGCACACTTACCCAGACCTGGCCTTGAAATATCCTGGTTTTACATACAGTAGCCTACATTGTTAAAGGCCCTTATCTTTTAAGAGTTTACACACACATTCTCTCATACACTAATAATGCCAGTCAGCACTTGTTTTGGAACTGGAGTACCAGGAGGAGACCCACAAAGTACTGGGCAGAACATGCAAACTCCTCGCAGACTAGAGATGAGATTTGAATCCACAGGCCTCACTTAAACACCACTTTTAGAAGTTAATCGTTAAAAACACACAGCAATCCATGATGCCAAATGAAAAACGTTTGTAGACATTATGTTTTTAGATGCTTAGATGAAGACATTCCATATAAGCTTACATCCTTCCTGTTTACTTTAAATTAATTTAGCTTTATTTATAAAGTGCTAAAGTGTTCATTGTCGCAAAGCGGTTTTACAGAAATAGAATTAAATTAGGGAAATGAGTTTAACTTGTGTATAAATTATAATTATAGGATTGTCTGTGATGAGCAAGCCGAGGAAATGCTCCCTGAGATGGCAATAGGAATACCCATTTAATGATGCTTCGTGTAGTGCCTTAAAGCAAACCTTTATGCTATAGCAGCTCCAATACTTGAGTTGCACAAGTGCTGCTATAAGCTATAACGTACAAGTATCCAGATGACCATTTGATGTACTACTCTTTCCCACTGCTTATATATTGATGAGGTTTCAAGCACACTCCACATGAGACAGTAACACCGCACGTTAAGCTTTATTCCAGCTCTCTCATATTAATTCATGTAACAATCGGTGGGTCGTTCCTGGAGATCAAACACAGCAGAGTGCAGTATCCTTAATGTCTTAATTACAGATCAGAGTATAGGTTAGTTAAATTAATGTAATACGCCTCTGTTTGCTCTTCTAGGCGTGCTATTCTACTGCCTCTATCCCACCAGAAGACACGCACGCTGCCTCCAGGTGGCGCTGAACTACAGGGCGGATGTAAACAATGTGTCACATGCAGGCATCCCACTGTTCCTGCAAGCTTGTGAGAATGCTGGGGAATGTGAGGGCATGTGTCTCAGCCTTTTAGGGAAGGGGGCTGACCCCAACGCTTTCAATCGGGTAAGGCGTGCTGAGGAGTATGTCGTTTGGTGTGTGTGTGTGTGTGTGTGTGTTTTAAATGTGAGTATGCAAAAAGGCAAGGGGTTTCAGTCTGCAGATTTGACTGCAGACTGATCAGACTTGCTTGCTACTTGATACTTTTCTTTTTTTTACTTTCTATTTCTGTTACTTTCTATTTATTTTGCATATAAATATGAGGTTTCACATAAAGTGCTGTAAGAAGTATATGTCCATTTTTTTATTATTATTATATTTCCACACAATTTACTATAAAACAACAACCTGAGTAAGCACAAAATATTTTTTTCCTTAATGATAAATGCACCAGATTCCAGAACCTGGAAAAAATCCCATCATTGATGAAACCCATAAATTGTGCTCTCAATTTTAAAAGAAATATTTTTCAGAAGGAGAATGCTTCATGATCTAAAGCTTAAAAATAATTAGCCTGTGCAGTAAGACAGCAATCTTCCAGATTATACAATTGTAATGTATCTATAACGACCTTAATCACATAATCACATAATTACCAGTACTGATTTATATAAATCCATGATTTATAGCATTAAAATCTTGGGGCCACATTACACATAAGCTTCTAATATCAACTTAATAAATTAACAAATTCATAATACAGAACAGAATGTTATCCTAATTTAAGAGTATCATACTTTGTAACCTCTAGTCTTATTTAAAGAAATCCTAAACTAGTCAGTAATAAGTTACGAGGGGTATCAAAAGGTTTCGACACTAACACTGTAACACTCCAACAGATGACAGCACGAGGCTGCATGCACGGTCACAGGGAGCACCAGCCTTTATAACTTAATGTGCCAAAAGACCTGTGCAACCAGTGCTACAGGTCTTAGCAGGTCTGCTACTTCATCAGGGACAGCAAGGTGGAACAAAAAGCGAACATTAAATTCTGTGTGGAACTGGGCAAATCTGCCACAGAGACGTTCAACATTATTTGACATAACAAATTTACGACCATGCTGCAATGAGTTATTTAAGGTATTTTGAGTAGCACATGCGTTTCAAGACCAGAAGAACATCACTAGAAGACGATAAATCAGAAGACCTTCTATGAGCTCAATCCCTGAAAATGTTGGAACCATTCCGCAATTTCTGCATGATGATCGCTGAAGAACAATCTACAACCATGTTGCCATTGTCGATGTGACATAAGTTACAGTCCAGCCGATCCTCACGTGTAATTTAAACGTCAGCATGCTGTGCATGACCCCATCATCATCGGTGATGAAAATTGGGTGTATGGGTAGATCCCTGAGACGAAGCAACAGCTTTAACAGTGGAAGAGCCCATCATCTCTATGATCGAAAACAGGTGAGGCAGGTCTGCAGCTTGACTATGTGCATGCTCATTGTCTTTGACAGTGACGTTCATGCCACTGTGGATAGAGAATTCATCTTCAACGTTAATAGCAAATTCTACTTCCAGGTTTTAAAGCGTCTGAGGGAGGACACGGTGAAAAAAAAACAGTTTGTAAACAGGGTAAACTTTTAAATACCCCTTTGCTGTTATGCATAAAACACTACGAATGCATATGTCTTATTCTCCTTGTTACAAATGAATCATCATTTATTCATTAACACACAACTTATTGTTCAAAAATAAATATAAAACTGCCAGAGTTGTCAATAAGCTTTTGGTAATTGGTTCACTTAATTTTAGTTACTATTCTATTACAATCTTTAGTGTTATTCGGTGCCTCTTTTCACAAACTGTATTATCAATGTAGAATGTAACTGTGTCTGCCATCGAACAGATTCCAGAACAGGATGTATTGTGCTGTTATGTGAAAGGAACGTTTTTTTGCTAGACACTGTACCAGATCAGGAAGAATGTTTATTCACCCTGACACATCAACTGAAAGACAGTTTTATCAAATTGTGCTGAGAGCATGTAGCTGTCGAATTTCTTGTCGGCTACAACATGATTTAAGGTGGCATAATGATACTTGATAGCAGGTGTGTGTGATGAGAGTGTGTACGCTTGCACTTGCAGGTGACGGGTCGCACTGCTCTAATGGAGGCAGTGAGAGCAGGAGCAGTGGGGCTGGTGAGAGCCATCCTTAAAAGAGGGGCAAATGTCAACATACTGGACAACAAGAGGTTCAACGCAGTTCACTTCGCTGCTCAAGGAGGCTACTATGAAGTGACTGCAAAATATTGTTCAAAATATTGTCCACAATTCAAAGTCTTGTGTTTAAAATTTAAAGCTAGCTTTAGCTTTTTATTCCAAAGATCTATCTAAGACTATAATTTAGTAAGTACAATTTTTTTTTTAACCTTTGCTTGGTATCTTCACCAGATTCTTCAGGTGTTGTCTGCATATGTGGCTGATATGGGAGTGATGACAGCAGAAGGAAACACGGCCCTGCACTATGCTGCCCGAGGAGGTTTTGCTGACTGCTGCAGATTTTTGGCCCAGAGAGGTAATGATTAGAAGAAACAGTCTCATAATGTTAGCAGTTTTATTTGTATTTTTTAAATGAAACTAAAAGCAATGTTCAAGGGGTATTTTTATTTTTTTAATTAAATATGTCATTGTTAATGGTTAATAAATAAATAAATGGCACTCCGCCATATAGCTTGAAAATCAATACTGACAAGACCAAGGTTTCAAGATCTAACGGATCAAATGCCATCATACATCTTGATGGAGTCCAGACTGAACAGGTCCAGGATTTCAAGTACATAATCAATGCCTATACATTTACATTAAATGTTGGCATTTGGCAGATGCTCTCATCTAGAGACCTCCTGGACCAGATATGAACGCCGAAGTGGGTCCTTTATTAAAGTACTAGCAATGTTATTACTACTGTACATCATGTATAAAACCTAATTTTTAACATCTGCACTGGCTATATGTTTAATTCTGACATGTTACTATCCTAATAATTTCAGGATGCAATCCTAAACAGAAGAACATGGAAGGCCTGATTCCCCGTCAAATTGCGAAGGACTTAGATCACAAGACCTCCGTGAAAGAGCTTAAAAGGGCTGAACGTTTGAATGGGAAGTTTTCAAAGAGCTACACCAATGGCACATGGGCATTGAGACTTTATGATTGGTCTCATGTGAATGAAGCTGAACTGAGAAAGGCCTTTGAAGTCACTTCACATGGAATTACAAACTTAGAGGTGGTATCTTCTAAGAAGTTTGTCTCTGTTCTCCAAGACTTCCAGGCCCCGATAGATGTTGAAGATGTCGAAAAAATACTGCTTGCTTATGATAAGCATAGGCAAGGCTTAATTAACATTAATGACTTTTTCAAAGGTTTCAGATATCTGCCCAGGACTCTCATTAAGACCTCATATGAACTAAAAAAAACAAAGAAAAGGGTGAGGAACTCAGGGAATGGCAAGAAGAAAAGCAGGTTGAACCTTCCAGTGCCAATTTGCACCATCCCACCAGAAAATGTTTTTCGTCGAGACGATGGGGGGCCGCCATGTTTTATGATTGAGAAGTACCAACTTGTTACAGACACAAACCGATTTGATCAGGACCATCCACCAAGGCATCCCATAGAGGATGACTCAATCTGGTATATAACTGAACCAGAAAAGACATTTCTAAACATAAACTACTGCATTAAGGCTGGAGACATTGATTCCCTGAAGATGGCCTTTAGTCAAAAGGTTCCAGTGGATGTCAAGGACTGTTTTTACAAGACACCACTCATGACCGCTTGTGCAAGTGGGAATTATGAAATGGCCAAGATTTTACTTCAACTTGGGTAAGCGGTTACGGAGATATTTATTTTATAAAATTTATATACACATAAAATTTATATTTTGTGTGTGTGTGTGTGTGTGTGTGTGCCCTGCGATGGCTTGGCACCCTGTCCAGGGTGTACCCTGCCTAGTGCCCTAAGCCTCCTGGGATAGGCTCCAGGTCCCCGCGACCCTGAATACAGGATAAAGCGGTATAGAAGATGAGTTTTCAATTTCAAATTTTTTATTTTATTTATATAGTGCTTTTAAAAATGTCCATTGTCTCAAATCAGCTTCACAAAAATGAATGGAAAATTTGAAAAGAAAATGTATGGAAGTGTGTACTGTATGTGTGAGAAAATTGTGTCTAGATAATAATGAGATTGTCCAAACTGAGCAAGCCAATGGTGACGGAGACAGTGGCAAGGAAAAAATCTATCTATCCATCCATTCATCTATCTATCCACCCAATAATTGTGCTGTTCTTCAGTGACACTGTTGGAGGCATGCAAAACTAAAGGACAGCCACAATTACACCGCCTGGCTAAATTTTTTTTTTTTTTTTTTACACTTTGTAACATTTCCTTTGACCACTTTTACCTTTAAATATGGCACTCAAAGTTGTGTCCAGTTCAGATGTCGAAATGGTTGCTCATGCTCCTAGGACCACTTCATCATTATTCTAGTGCAGAAATATAGCCGAGCCATGAGGAAATAAAAACTACATACAGTACAGTAGATGTGATACCCTGGTCAATCAGTACATTCAGGTCATCATCTGCCTTTATTCCTCATGCTCCCTAACAAATTCCTGATAAGTCACAAGTCCTGATGGTTTTTGTATGGACACACGGCTGTTTAGTCCCAATCCTGTGTGTCATCACATTGTGTGCATATAGAAATGCTCTCACTCTCATTATAAAACACAGCTATTTTCAACTGTCTGTTGTTTACAATGTCACTTCACCAAGTGTTTAAGTGATCTCTGATCACTCTCATTCATTATTTGTTTCCAACCACTCCAAATTAATATTTCAGCACTACAGTATACATCCAGATTGAAAAATGTGTTTGACAGTTCTTAAATTCCAGTAATTTTAATAATGTTTTCTTTACTTGATGCAGGGCTGATGTGAATGCGTGTGATCAGTTCTGCTGGACTCCATTACACCACGCCTGCCACGCTGGACAACTTGACATCATTAAACTGTTAGTGGAGGCAGGGGCAGCAGTCAACACACCCACCTTGAGTGGAGCCACGCCCATAATGAGGGCCGTTGAGAGTTCCAGGCCCTGCTGTGTGGACTACCTTATTAAAGTTGGGGCAACAGTTACAGCAAAAAACAAGTCAGGTACAGCAGCAGCATTTGTCATGTAGTATTGTTATAACAGTTGTATAAACATGGAAAAATATTTCCTGGCCAAAATTTAGTTATTCAAATATACTGTAGTTAAAGGAGCAATATGCAAGATTTTAAACTGAAATGAAATGTCTTTACATAAGAATGTAACTATAAAAGTCTGAACTTATTCAGTCCTTTATGCATGTTCCTATTCATCATAAAAACTTTAAATAAGTGCCCTACTAGGTTACCCCCTACAATTACTCACTACTTACAGTGATGAGGCATAAACATTTCTCTAAACAAACAATACCTTTAGCAAAGCCTGTATTACTTTTTTTGTTAGATCACTGCTGCCTCATCAGAGCAAAGGAAGCTACTCTGGTTTTCAGATTTGTAGTGTATTAAATCATTAAGAGTGATTAAGAACTCTAGATCCAGCTCTCACTGAAGTCAAAGACATTAAATCATTTAATTGCAGAGCAAAGCTGTTTGGATATTGCCCGTGCGTATGCAGACCTTAGGATTGTAGACCTGATCCAGGCCAAGACTGATAATCTTTGTAAGCTAAAGGATCACAAGAACCATAAAACTGTCAAACCTCAGGCCAAACCAAGACCAGCCACCAGCACGTCCATTATGGAGAAGGTACAGCTATCTTAGAGCTTGTTATTTTAACATATACACCTACCACATACAGTACATATAAGTTTATAGTTTGGTACCCCCCTCTACCCTATCCATTATTCAAATTACTTCTCTGTACTAATAATGAACCATTTAATAGTTATTAATGATAGTAGATTGAGAATAGCTCATCAACCAAGATATCCAGACATTGTGGTCAGAAACTCAGCACTAATGAAATGCTTGAGTAACATAAATTATGCCCAGAAAAGCGAGATAAACATTTTGACCAGAAATTATGACCAGAAGAGTTCTAGTCTCTAGAAAATGCACCAAAAAGTTAGACTTGTCTAATAAAGGGACAAGTGGTTGTCAATTATTTGCTCCTTTAACAGAACCAGTGATGGATGGCATAGAAAGGGTTTGACAAGATACACTGAACAGCCATAGAACTAAAATCATCTGCCTACTGAGCCATCGAGGAATGGACTTCACTAGACCTCTGAAGAAAGATGTTAGCAGCCGGTCCTTTAATTACTGTAAGCTATATTGGCCCATCACATCCCAAAGAATTTGGTGGCCATGTCAAGCCTACAAACACATTGTTATGTTCTTCAAACCATCCTTGAGCCACATTATCTTGCTGAAAGAGGCCTTCAGAATATGCAATTTTAGACCATACCAGGGAATCTTCTTCTATTGCTCTGTGGGCCAGTTCCTTTGCTTACTGTACATTTCCATTATATGGGTGTGGACACAGGTCACCATGGACACCCTGACTGGTCTGCAGCTACGCAGCTCCATGAACACCAAACTGTAATGCATTGTGTGTTTCAGAACCAGGATTAATTTTTTCAACAAGTTGAGTTTAGTGAGTCTAGGATGCCCATGGCCCCATCACTTATCACTTCTCTTTTGCTCTTCCTGACTGCTGCAGGACAGGAACATCTCACAGGAAGAGTTGGTGTTTGGAGATACGCTGACGCAGCCATCTAGACAACACATTGTGGCCCTTGTCACACTCACTCAGATCCTTTCACTTGCACATTTTCCCTTCTTCTGACACATCAACTTTAAAGACTAAATGTTCAGTTGCTGTATAATATATACAACTGTTTTGAGATACTGTTATTCACTACATCTGGCAGTGGGTTTAACAGTATGGCTGATAGTGTATATGACCAGTACTTTAGAAATACAGTATTTATTGAGAATGAAAAAATACACGCTAGGTAATTATTTAATACACATTATAACTGATCTGTACTAAACATAAAACCTGATAGCAGAAAAACAGGAATAGGCCTTGTGTGTAAGCAACTGAGAGTGAACGTGTCGGATTACAGGCTGTGTTAATTCTGCCAGAGAATCCACGTGTGGCACGTCTGGGGTGTCTGTCAGGCACCATTTTAATTACTGTCAGAGGTATTTTTTTTTCATGTCTTTTTATGTGTTCTCAAATCTTTAAAGGTTCCCTGGTATATAGATGCTAAACGATTACTATAATAATGACCACACTTATGCCAGTGCAGAGATGGTGACCATAGGATTCAGTCCATTAATGCATTAATCCCCAGCTTTATCCTTTTGCTTGAGAGAACAAACAGCTGTGTTTAGATAATCTAGATCATCCTAGAAATCTAACAACAAGGTGTATTGCACAGTTTGTGTCTTGTAATATAAACGGATGATCATTCATTCCTTTTGAGAAGCTAATATTTTTAGCATTGGTTTAGTCCTTGCATGCAGTTTTGTGGCCTGATGCCATCTTTATTCTTCCTCTCTCCAGCAGGGGTCTGATCCTACACCGCAGGCCTCAGAGTACTTCGCAACCTCAACAGGGAAAACAGAAGCGCTGGCCAACAGTGTGATCCTTCATAGTACTCGGATCGCCAGTGGAGCACTGGAAAAAGTGGACATCAGCTTTTTGCCAAAAACAGTAAGTTGATTAGCTGATAAACATGACACAGGTGATTACTAACTTGTCATTTATTATCCCTAATGTTTTTACATTTTGTTCATTCATAGTTATTTGTGATAATGTGTAAAGGAAGCAGTGACTCAGAAATTCTGCTTGGGTCAAAATGATCAAATGGAAATCAAAAAATGTGCATACAGTACTGTGCAAAGGTTTTGAGCACCCCATCGTATTGTGCTAAATGTAATTTTTAAGTTTAGGTCTCCAGACTTCTTGAAGGATTATTTTTTTTAATTGGCTCTCATTTTAAGTCCCTGCAGCAGAGCAGTTACGCCACACAGTGACTTATGAATCATTAAATGTGATTATTTATTCATTAGTGAGAAACACATGCAGGTGATAACAGATGATTACATTGAGGATAGAGATGATTAACAGATGAGGCCGGTGATTAGTGTCCTGCTGATGCTGAATGCTGAGTGGTTGGAACAGACGAGAGGGGAAATGAGGTTGCTGCTGAGGTTGTTACATCAACAACCATTTTTTCAATTTTATCTTTAGGCACTTTGCATCCTGTCACAGTAATACAATTGCCCTCATTTCTCTCGTATATCCCACATCATTTAATTTAGTTCAATATGAAAAACTGAGGGCTTAATACTTTTGCACAGTACTGTTTGTGTAAAACAAATTAAAGTTAAATATTCATGGAACTGAAAAATATTATTAATTTAAATTAAACTGTTGTCATTATACCTCATACCAAAAACTGAACAAAAAAACCTTCCTAACCATTATAACCATTTATGCATTTTGAAATTCCAAATATAATAATATCATAATATTTTGGATCTATATTTCAGATGTGGGACAAACAGCTTCCTCGGAGCCAGCTGATGGAGAAGCAGAAAAAGAGACAACGATTTACTTATGAAGTGTCTTTTGATGAGTTCAAGCAGCCTTTCAGCAAAAATGCTGACCAGACAGCACAGGAGCTTTCACAGACGTTTGAGGGGAATTGATGAGAGATTAACCTGCATAGGTTTAGTAAACCCATAGTCCGGGTTCGAACCCCGGCTAGGCTCGATTCCCATCTCTGTGTGCATGGAGTTCGCATGTTCTCCCCGTGCTTGGTGGGTTTCCTCCGGGTACTCCAGTTTCCTCCCACAGTCCAAAGATATGCAGGTTAGGCTAATTCACAAACTGCCTGTAGTGTGTAAATGAGTGTGTGTGTGTGTGTGTGTGTGTGTGAGTGAGTGTGTGAGTGAGTGTGTAGTAATCTAAAACTTCAGCTTCAATTCATAATAATAAATATATATCAGAAATGCCAGGACTAAAATTTATGGATTTGTCTTTTAGTTTGTTTAGATTTGTAAATGTAATAGCATGGAGCTTATCTGGATGTCATGTACTGTATGTATTTATATATAACAAATGTATTTATTTATTTATAAATATATATTTATATACTGTAAAACAAATACTTTGTGCTACGTCTTTATTACTAAAGTAAATAGTACTGAATCATGGATCATCTCTCAGTTCTTCTCATAATAAACAGTGGAATAACAGTGAAGGTGGAGGAAAAGATTAGGAAGAGGTGTGTGTGAGTGTGTGAAAGAGAAAGTGTGAGAGAAAGAGAATGTGTGTGTTTGTGTGTGTGACAGGGAGAGATTTTATGTGTACAGTACAGTATGTGTGTGTGTGTGTGTGTGTGTGTGTGTGTGTGTGTGTGTGTGTGTGTGTGTGTGTGAGAGAGAGAGAGAGAGTGTGTGTGTGTGTGTTTGTGTGTGTGAGAGAGAGAGAGAGAGAGAGAGAGAGAGAGAGAGAGAGAGAGAGAGAGAGAATGTGTGTGTGTGAGAGAGAGACATTGTGTGTGTCTTTGTGTGTTTGAGTGTGTGTGTGAGAGAGAGAGAAAATGTGTGTGTGTGTGTGTGTGTGTGTGTGTGTGTGTGTGTGTGTGTGTGTGTGTGTGTGTGTGACAGGGAGAGATTGTGTGTGTGTGTGTATATAGTACAGTATGTGTGTGTGTGTGTGTGTGTGTGCGTGTGTGTGTTAAATCCCTGTCTGCTTCCAGGCCTGGGCCCCCCTATGCAGGCTTTACTCCACCCCTCCTCCTGTAGTGTGTGTATCAGTGAGTTCTGTCTGCACGCTGCTCATTCTGTACTCTGTGAGCACTGGCTCTATTACCGCTCAGTCAAATCACAGAAGGACACACAAGCAGCGTTAAAGTGTTGTGTTTTGGGACTGAGTCTGAAAGCTAAGCAGCACGGTCCACATTTCCATCAAACGAAAAATTATGCGTCATTAAAAATGAAAGTGTCAGGCAGCTGTTAACCTGCAGCTTCCACATCTGTTGAACTTGTTTACGAGACACAGTATACCACAAGAACTGCATGTAAAAGGTTTGGTTTTAGCTTCGCAGGTCACACGAGGGAGGAATGCGCCATACTGCAGCACTGTTCCTGCAGCACTCTGTCTCCCTTCATTCCTCACAGTTCCCTCTAGTGACCAGCAGAGGGTGCAGCAGGGGCACAATCTTTACATTAACAATATGAACTAATCCCAGTTATATATGGCACATAGCTGCTCATAACTTCACTTCTACTCAACATTCTGAGTTTATTTTTGGGGCAGGTTTACCTTCAGGCAAATATCTAAGGACTGGTGAAGAAAAGAAAAGAATACATTTTGTCTAGCCAGTTTTGCATGACGCTGTGACAAATGTGGCTGGACAGACAGACAGACAGACAGACATACAGACCTGCAGACATAAATACAGACACACAGACTGAGGCTGGTTTCTGGTCCTCCAATGAGAAAACATAAAGATATCATTGTTGTTTATTTATTTATATAGATTCTCTAAATCGGGTACCATTTATTTCTCCCAGAATTTAATCAAAGATATTTAATTAAAGAAAATGGCAAAATGTTTTTTGAAGCCATAATTTTTCTTTCATCACATCTGCATTGAATATCCAAAAAAATGAAAACTGCAACTAATACTGGTATTTTGCTGCTTATGCTTAACCACATGTTTATGTACTTTAACTAAACATATTTCTTTCTGATCTATGAAATTACCATATAGACACACATCCTCTGGTTTGTTTTCAACCGTGTCACACCATACCCTTTCCCCCTTTAAAAATAATGCACCAGTCTCTATGAATTAAGGTTGCAGTGACCTGACCACTGTTGTCAGGAAGAACTTGCTGCAAGCAAACACAAGTGTCTACGTTTTTTTCTTAGCTTTATTTTACTGGTTTTGAGATCATCAGGCTCAAAATTTCAACATTGTCTTATAAATAAATGATCAGAAAGAGTTGTTAGGGAGATTTAAGAACAGTCTTGCATAATATTTCAATTTTTTGATGTCGGAAATGTGTTGCTCCTGTCTAAGCTAAATATGGAATTGGGACTACTATTAGCCAAAACGGTCAAACATTTGACAGTCAATGAAAGCTGAATGTTGGGTACTACAGTACTTAGCAGATGACCAAAAAATGCATCTGTTTTAGAGAATCCCCTATACTGTTTCCATTACTGTGTATATACAGTAACAGGCATAAATGTACACACACTCATTATAAATGTGAATAAGTGAATGGCAGAATGATTATACAACACATATTTAATAAAAAAAGAAGAAGAATTTGGAGCACAATATTTAATTTATCCTGTTAGGGATAATGAGGATAATTGACTCCAGCTGGTAGCTCCTCTGTGCAACATAAAAAAGTGTTCACGTATTATATTGACCTACAGTACACACAGTCCAGTGGAAAATACCAAGGAGCTCAGTACAGATCTGAGAAAGAGGATGGTAGATTTGCACAAGTCAAGAACCTCTGGCAGAAATTCTTAACAACTACAGATTCCAAGATCTGCTCAAGTTATTGTACAGTAAGTATAAATTGCAGCCTGGTGAAACCACTTTCCAAGATCTGGAAAAGACCCATACTGCCCCCTCAGTGGAGAGGAAACTGGTTCAGAAGATCAGACTGTTTCAGCCGGACATAGGCTGCTGTCCAAGAGAGAAACCCACACCACCTTGACTAAAATTGTATCTGACCACATGGGCAAAAAGAAACTGACCAGAGGTGTGTTGATGCATTAATGTTGAGACATTCAAGCCCAAGAACACTGTAGAAGTTGTTGCACATGGTGGTGGAAGCATCATGCTTTGAGGCAGATTAGCTCTGAAACTAGTACAAGAGAAAAGGATAAAGGAGGAGTATAACCTTAAAATTCTTTTGCAAAACCTCAAATCATCAGCTAGATGGATGAATCTTGGACAAAATTCTTCTGTTAAAGATGCATGTTGTGAAATCATACTGCCCAGAATAAAGAAGTAATTAAGAGCCCAATATTGCCAAGATATTCACGGTCAGTGCAAATTTCTGTCCACAACTGTATAATTTCTCTGCTTTACATCTGAAATGTTGGCCCCTTTAATACCTCCTTTAACATCCTAAACATGTGGAGACATACGGCTTTCTTCTCATTTGCACCACTCACACGGTTTACTGTGGCTAAGAGTCTCATCACCATACACTGCTTAAAGTCTTCTGTAAATGTCAATCACTTTAGAGCCTTCACTCACCAGTAGTTTCATTAAAAGTCACTCATAAAAAAACAACACATTAAACATTTCAAAGGATTGCGTTTCTAATTGATTACACACATCTGATGCTCTCCAGGCATGAGAAGTGCTTTCACAAAAAACAGACATATTCATGATTGTTCATGTTTAGTATCACTGTGTCTTAATATCAGCTGCTTTATATCAGTATGACCCTTGAAGAGTAAATTCATTTCCTGGTAGCAAACAGAACAGGTAACAGAAGATAGTAAAGTAAAATCTATACATGTATATCTGTAAAGAGGTGTTATTAAATAGTTAAGTATCAGAATACAAAGAATGAAAAGAGGGAAAGAAAAGAGAGTGCATCTGAAAAAAAAAAGGTGAAGGGCAGCCCAGTGTCAGAGTGAGCACATGGAGACACTTCGCTTTGTGGAGGGATGTAATGAGACACACTGAGCTGGGCAGGGTGAGTCAGCGACAGAAAGAGAAGAGAGAAAGAAATTGGGGAGAGAAGAAAAGCAGGAGGAGCTGTGATTTATTTATTTATTTATTTATTTTTTAATGAAATCAATGCGATTTTGCTTTAGTGTAAACACCAGCTGTGAGGAGGGATAAAACAGCCTTGTCTCTATGGCCGGTAGAATATTGTGTGTGTGTGTGTGTGTGTGTGTGTGTGTGTGTGTGTGTATGCATGTGTGGAAAAAGGTTTCACAACATTCTTTATATTGAGGCAGTGTGTAGCTGATAAGATCTGCCTGTGTGCACTCTACTAAGTCTTTCCTTGCAGTACTGCAGTGCCTCAAACACCCTCAACACACACACACACACACAGACACACACTGAAAGCTTATTCAGCAGTCCTGCCACCACTGGCACCAGGAGAAGACGGAGTGCTCCGGCCAGGCTGTTCCTCCTGCTCTCTCTCTCTCTCTCTCTCTCTCTCTCTCTCTCTCAGCTCCATCCTACTATCAAGCCCCACAATTATGAGAACAATTAGACTCGTCCCCTCAGGCTCATTGCTGACATGACAGACTGGCCTGAGATCTGTAATACTAACTAAACTCAGCAGCTCGAGCACGAGTAAACACTACAACACCGAACAAACATGTGCTATTCTCAGAATGCTTTTTGTCACAGATTTAAATTATTCATTATGAGCATATATTTGTCTGGCGACAGTTTGTGGTTCATAGACCTTACATGAACTTCAGTAAAAAAATGTTCTGCCTGCTGCAGCGCAAAAGCCATAAAAACATTTGAGAACAAGCCAAACAAAGGAAGTCTGTCCGGAAGTGGTGTCAGTTACCAATAGTAAATAAAAGGTTGTAAAGCCAGATTACTCTACAAACAAAAGACTGTTAAAGAAAAAGGGTTGCATGGTATGATGGTATAGACCACATATAGGTATAGAAGCTATTTCTGCCTCATAGGGTTAAATGGCTCCATCCAGGGCTTACACTGCTCATGACCTAAGAGCTAAGCAACACTAAAAAGGTTAACAATAAATGTTTTTGCATTTCATAATTTAGGCTGATTAGGGTATTTATAATAAATGTCTTTAGTATTTTGTTACAGTACAGTAGATGGCAGATACAAAAGCCTCAAAGAGCCAAAACAGACAATAAAGTGCATTACATGTGAAACCCTGGTAACTGCCCTTGAGAAAGACCCTAAACCTTTTCTGCTCCAGGGGTTCTGTATAATGCCTCACCCTGTGCTCTGACACCAGCCCCTAAATTGGGGTATAAAAAAAGAACAAAAAATGACTGTGCTCGTAACTTTTGTTCAGCTCACATCTCTTTATGCAGGACATTTAGTGTGCAATCACATCTACAAGCTTGTCTTTGTGTTACTGTCTCTATTGCTGCAGGATATCTGCAATTTTCTTCAAGACCAAGAAAGTATCTATCTATCTATCTATCTATCTATCTATCTATCTATCTATCTATCTATCTATCTATCTATCTATCTATCTATCTATCCATCCATCCATCCATCCATCCATCCATCTATCCATCTATCTATCTATCTATCTATCTATCTATTTAGGGTCTGTACAGTTTCATTTTCTGGGCCCCATTTTTAAATTAACAAGCCATGGCTAGTAGACAGAGACTGACTGCTAATGGATAACATACAGTAGCTTTTTTTTTGCTCTTAAGAAAGGCGATTAAGTCCTTAACGGCTTTTGTATTTAGCAGGAATTGCATTTTAACTTTTAAAGCACTAAATATTGAGGTTTTTGTCATAAATTAAAGATCTTGCATGTAGTTTTACCTTTATTTAATTGTGAAAGGTAAAAAATTCTAAGAACAGATGGGAAAAGCTTGATAAGGTCCAAAACCTGAACGATTCCCTCCCCTGCATTCTAATTGGCTAGGACATTACTCTTCCTCAAAAAGGCATTTAGGAGTGGTTCTTTAAAGCTTTAACGCTACAGACGCTGAAACAGCGTGCATTGAACAGTAGTGAGACAGAAGAAAATTTTAAGAGTATGCAGGACATTATGGAAGTGGATATAAAAGTCACACAGTCAGAATTTTTTTAATAATTATTGTAATGTCAGGTTTTTGCATGTAATATCAAGTAAATAAATACAATGTTCCTAATGTAGCATGTGATTATACTTAGAATAAACCATTTGTGAAGCAAAAGTAATTATCACACACCTACCAGCTGTTTCTGTAGGATATTCTTAACATCTTGGCTTTTGCTTACTGGTGAGGCAAAAGTGCCTACAAAGTATGGACTGTCTCTTTTTGTCGAATACCTTTTGCAAGCAAAAATGTATGAAAGTTTTACCAAGAACATAACCTCCTACAAAAAGAGGAAGAAAGAAGAAAGCATATCAGGGAGGTTGCCAAGAGACCTACTGCTATGGGAACATCTACCTATTAGGTGTCAACCACCCAAAAAACCCTGAATCATGTGGAAAGATGTGTGCAAAAATACTTATCATGCGCATGGCAAAGCATGGTGGTGGCAGCACTTGGCTTCGGGCAGCTTCTTTTCAGCTAGGACTCAGGCTCTAGCCAAAATAGAGGGAATTCAATGCAGCTGCAATCTACATATTTCACTGTATAGAGTCCAACTGTGTGCACATTAAGTGTCACAAGATTTTAGTACTGTATAAAACCAGAATCTGGCAGAAGAGGTGGCAGGAAGTGCAAATACTGCATTACTGCACCTAAGCATGTTTTTTGTATCTGTTTTTTACTTAACTATTTTCCATACTTCTTACTTTTTACTCATTACCTGTTTTATGAAAAACCTGTGCTTTTACTCTTTACATTTTAAATATACACTTATTATATTTCAGATGACAATGTACACACAAAAGTACATTAATTATTAATTACAAAGACTATAAATCGCCCCACGTGGGCAGGACAGTAACAATACAATTCCACCAGTCCAAGCAGTCCAAGTTTACAAAAATAACTGGCAGGTCAATACGAAAGCACAGTTAGTTTAGTGCACCAAAGTGATTGATGGTTTCCTAGGCAACGGAGCCCACCCACTTGGGATTCTTCAGGCTCCTTTTTTTAAGCCTCTCAAACAGGCGCACTTGTCAAGTTGAGATTAGAAGCAAGGTACCTAACTACAGTAGACACCACACTGAGCAAAGGAGTTGTGAACTTTTCTGGTTTGTGGTTCATGCCAATAACATTTATAAATATAATGTTGTTATTTAACTTTATTATATCCTGTATGTTTGCATTGATATCCAATATTGTAGCTATCACCTTCATCTTCAGTACTTAATAATATATTTTATCAGGAACTCTGTCAGTTAGATTTAAAGCAAGTACTTGTGAAATTATTTTCCCAAGCCCAGATAAAATGAGAAGATTGCATCAGGAAGGGCATCTGACGTTAAACCTGTGCCAACCTGTGTGTGGCTTGGATGATCCGCTAAACCGACCCATTGATGTGAGCAGCCGAAAGACCAACAACAACAACTTGGCAAAATCTATTATTTGTATTTTTACTTGAGACTTGAGTTTGTGTACTTAAACCTCCAGTGTCTTGAAAGCACCAGGACCAAAGAACATTCCTGACAAATTAGCACGAAGACCAAGGAGCTGAACAATTTAAGGAAAACGTTTTGGAAATTGGGTTTTTGTGTTTCTAAGTCCCCCAAACATTTTATAACATGAATCTATTAGTTAAAAAGTAAAATATTTGTTATGATACTGATCTGGCCTTGATGGGCCCATCCATCCAACATCAGTGAACAGAAAAGGAGGGTTTTAGCCAGAGAAGCAAATGAACAGATATCCAAGAGAAGTTGTGGATTTGCTAGAGAGAAAAACAAAATTGCATGCTTTGGTGTTTAGTATTTGGTGTTTGCCAGAAGCCAAATTAAAGACACAAAAAATCTTAATTGCATCTTTTTGCCATTGGCACAATATGTAAACCCAAATCCTGGTCATCATCCTGAAAGCCTCATCATGACAGGCAATAAAGCATAATAGTGGTGCATGGTGTTGAGCATTACCACTGGCTGCTTGGTCGCTTCATTGACTAATCTTGTTCTTACCTCACTGGCGTTATAACTGTGTCATATTCTCCTAATCTATTATGTGTGTTACAGGATGTATAAGATGAATATGTTTTATGTAATAAAACATAACACCCAATATAAAGATTAGATGTTATGTTTTTTGATCTTTTACATGATCAATGTGAACATTTCTACAAGAGACTGTAGATGTAGAAGATCACATTATGACACTAGCACACTTAAGATAACCTCCTAATCAAAGATATAGTCTGTAAACACATTCCTCCCACTCATAACTCTGTGTAATAAACGCTCTGGTGATATCCAAGTAATCTCTTAGTGCCCTGAAATGACCAATGCTTGCCTGAATTCGTGTATAATTTCACTAGTTGAGGGCAGATGGATGCCTTCAGAGTACCCCGCTGCTCACCATCTTTCTTCACCTAGTGCTGCACAGCGTCTGCGCTTGGCACGCTCACTCAGAGCCATCGTCTCCCTCCTCTGCTTTCTCTCTCTTCCTCCTACTTTTGAGAGTCAGAGCAGTGATCAGAAGGAGGAGAGAAGTAAACTCTATGCATGTGCTGGCTGCTGTGTGGAGCTATAAATTGAATTTGAATTAATCGGATCCTGGAGTTGGAGGAGGGCATTGTAAAAATAGTGCAAGGAAAGGAAATGTGTTTGGATGAACGGTGTTTGTCTTTTTGTCCAGGGAAGGGATGACTGATGAAGTGGTGGTACATGATAAGCTTTTAATAAAGTCTTGCAGCACACAGACACTTATCAACTCACTGTAAACATATATTAATGACATGCTACTGCGCCATGATAAATTACACAATTATCTCTTTTTCCCAATACAGTCTGGATCATAAAGCTTCAGGAGCTTTGTCTTCATCTGTGTGGATCAATATTGATCTCAAATATAGCATCAAGATTAGTAACTTTAATCCTAAACGCTTTAGATGTGATGTCAGCAGACAGACTTTGTTTTGTAGTATAGCTTAAAGTGATCATATTGCGGTCCATTGTGAAACATTAGTGTGTGTAGCTGCGTGCTAGAGCTCGCTTGTGGATAATAAATCAGTGCGGGTTGCTGGGGCAGAGACAACAGGACAGGGGTGCAGTCCCTGCATCGATCCAGAAAAGTGGCAATAGTTTCACTGCAGTAGAGTCGTGTACAGTACCATTCTACCTTGAGCCTGTCATGGACACGCTTACAGTATACACACACTCACACATAGGAAGAAACTGTAGGGAAATCCATAGATACTTATTGTATACTATAATGATATTGCACTATTGTGTGTGTGTGTGTGTGTGTGTGTGTGTGTGTGTGTGTGTGTGTGTGTGTGTTTGGAGTGTAATTCCCACGCTCTCCATGCACAGGCAGCACAAAGTGTGTTTGATTTTCCTTCTCTAAACAGACATGGGGCTCGAGCAAAAGTAGGAAAGAGACAAATCGAGGCTGCAGGTGTCGCAGGCGGACTGGAGAGGAACCACCAGGTTTCCATGGCAACATACAGGTGAAGGTGCAGGGGACTAATCAGGTGCTCCATCTGCAGTATTGTCCCACTTCTTTATGTGCAAATACACATTGACACCAATATCTTTCTCTCTCTCTCTCTCTCTCTCTCTCTCTCTCTCTCTCTCTCTCTTTTTCTCTTGCCTGAAGTCTAGCATCAAGCTTTCAACGCTAACAATTAGCAGCACAAGCTTTGAGTCATCAACCGGAACAATGACCTCCACAACAGAGAGAGTGAAAAGGGAAGGTGGGGGAATAAAGCACAGTAGCCGTGTGTGTAGGAGGATTGATGGTTTTGGTGACACATTCCACTCATCCCTTTCTCCATCTATTTTTCAAATGGCACATTCACCCACAACTCCATAGCACCTTCCTTATTTCCTTCCCTCCTGATCAAGCAGACTCTGTAGCAAAATGGATGCCTGTGTATATAATATCTCAGTGCTATTTTTATTTTGGCCCTGATTTACTTTTTAAGAGTTTAAGAGTTACAGTGCATCTGCTTAGAGACCAGATTCTCATGCAGCAAGGATTACTCAGCTAGCACGCAGGCACACAGCCTGAATACACAAATACACATGCAAATATACACTCACGCAAAAGAAGAAGAAATGAAGCACTGTGAGAGAAACATACATTTTGTTGGCCCCTTGATAGCTGGCTAGAACACATTACATTTTGACTCATTGAACAGACAAACACAGATATACTGTACAAACACACGTACACACACAGGCAGTATGCTCCCGCTACCATCCAGATCTGATATACACTTACTTGCAACCTATTATTGTGCAAATTCCATCAAATAGAGGTTCTCAAAGGACAAATATATGACACACTGTCAAATTGGAATTTCAAGTGATTTTACACCCAGATCCTCAGCTGATGTGAGAAATTACTGGAGCTGTTACAGAGTTAAATCAAAGCAAACAATTTTCCACCTAACCTCTGCTCAAACTCAAAGTGATCATATTGCGGTCCATTGTGAAACAGGACTGTGTATGTTGTGTATGCATGTGTGTTGTCTTGTTAGAACCTGCATTCCCTCACCAGTGTTATGTGACAAAGTTATTACTGTCATGAATATTTGACACAATATTATATACAGAGTATAGAAAAAGAAGAGAAACAGGAAAAAGCACACATCTAACTTGAATAGCAATGCAATTAGTAAAATCAATCACACTATGAAATCCTGCTAAATAGACACCGATCATTTTTGAAAATATACCGTACTGAACATGCAAACTACAGGCAATTTGGGAATGCCCAAATTATTATAACCTAACTAGCACATTTCGGATAGCCTGGATAGCTTTTGTTTAACTTTGATTGAAATTACCTTATACTGTAAATGTTTTGCGAGATTGTCCTGAGCTCAGTCAGGGAAATTCCAATGCTGTAAGCTAACTTAAAAAAATATATCATTCAAAGAGGTTGTAATGTTCATTTGGTTTCTATTGATACATTTTGCATTTGCATAATTTATTATAGCTATAAATTGTATAATTATTTATTCAAATGCTTTTCATCCTCAAACCAAGGCCCTGGGGATGTTTGATTCCTCCAAAGGTTAGCATTCTTTCAGCACAGTCAGAAAAGGAAGATCTTTACACCTTTACACCCATACTACAGTATGTGCATGTTTATCTAATGTCCTAGGTCATATAATGCAACCTCATCTTTCCCTTGTTTTAATATATCAGTTTTCTCTCCTGTGTAGTGAAAAATTCAGACATCATGCATCAATGATTGTATCTTTGTATTTTGTCCTGTATTTTACTTTTGAAGATAATTCACACAGTCCATGTTACTACCCTGAAATAACCTGGTATTTTCATATAACTGCCCTGGAGTGTATTGATCACACCTGCTGTGCTATCGTTAATCTACTTATAAATGACATGTCACCCTTTTTTGGTTTATAGTTAGTGGAACAAAGTTTGTTCCTGTTAACTCTCTCTTAAAATAAAATGCAGCTTGTCATTTTCATTACCAGACCCAAAGCGTAAAATCTTACAATCTTAAAAAAATGATTGTCATTTACAAAATCAGTCGCGTTGGAACTCAAGACTCCATTTATTTATTACATCAAGACAATAACTATAGACCATGGCCAAAAAAGTCACACACTAAATCAATCACCTTTGGTTACAACACACAATGTGGTGTCCATTTCAGGTGTGAAAATGATTCCTTATGCTCCCAGAACCTCTCACTCACAATCTGAGCCGTGGAATATGAATAGGGTCACTCTGGATTTATCAGACCACATGACCTTTTCCATCGCTCCAAAGTCCAATCTTTATGTTGCCAGACAATTTAAAGCCTTCTTTCTGATTAGTTTAAATAACAATTGGTTTTCCTACGGACACACAGCTGTTCAGTTCCAATCCTGTGGATTTTCAATACGTTGTGTGTACTTTGTAAATGGAAATGTTCTTACTTTCACTTTTAAACATAGTTGTGTTTTTTACTGTTCATTTTTACCATGCGACCTTAAGTAAACTCCATTCATGATTTTTTTTTTTTCGATCACAAAGTTGATGGTTCAGCGCTGTCCTTCCAGCTTTTGATTATTTGTTGAAGTTTCTTTACTCCAGTTCCAGTCATTTCAAGTCTTTTTTGTTATTTTCCTTCCTTGACGCAGCCCAAAAAATTTACCCTTCTGAAATGGCAACTTTTTGGCAATGCAGTGTATAATAACAATAGTCCAGTAAAATGACAGTTATGTGACAAAGTGCTCACTCCCTTGAGTCATTCCTGTGGCCTGTTTCTCTGAGGCAGCAGGGCAGAGACAGGTTTATTGGGGAGACTGCTGAGTCATGAGTAGAGTCCTCTTGCAAAAGCACCATGTTCACCCCCTCCCTCACTGACTTTTTCAACAGGTTTCCTCCTACATCCAGTCCTTTCTCTCTGGCCTGCACACCTCCTCCCCCTCTCTCTCTCTCTCCCTCCCACTCAATCTCTCTCTTTCTCTTGCTTTGTGTGTTTTATCTCATCTCCCACTCATGCCTGTACAATTTCTCCCACTACCCCTCCCAATATCTTTTTCTTTCATTCTCCCTTTATTTCTGTGCGTGTTTTCTAATATTATCGGTCTTAACTGCTATATCTGTAATTTAATTAGTAAAATCCAGGCAGTAAGATCAGGGTCAGAGGTCACCAAACATGTCAATAATGCATAATAAACAAATCTTCATTGGGACTGTCTGTGTCTGGTTCAGCATTTAAAATAGAACCAATATTAAAGAACTAATAAAAGATTTAGAAAGACTTATATTTTAGTGTCTTTAACGTATACAGGGCGGCACAGTGGTGTAGTGGTTAGTACTGTCACCTCGCACCTATAGAGTCCGGGTTTGATTCCCGCTTGTGTGCATGGAGTTTGCATGTTTTTCCCACAGTCCAAAAACCGGCCGATTAGGCCAATTATTGTTTCCAAATTGCCCGTAGTGTGTACCCCACCTTGTGCCTTTGTGCCGCCTTAAGTCTCCTGGGATAGGCTCCAGGCCCCCTGCAATCCTGAATACAGGATAAAGCAGTATGGGTGATGATTGAGTGAGAAAACTATACAGAGCAGACAGATCATCCAGAGTGTAGGAGAGGACAGGGAACATTGTTTTGGATAATACATTTGTTATGGCACTGCTCATATTCCAAAATATACCATTCATATTAAACTACAGCCTGATGTGTTTTTATATGTGTGTGTAATATCTATAAAACCTTTATAAGACCTTGCAACAAAATCCTGTTAATAAATATCTGATCAGTTTCAGTGGGTCTGTGCATGAGGAGGACCTTCTGACCCATTTCAAAATTTTGCAAGTCATTGCTGCTTTGTTGTTGCAAGCTGTTGAAGTGTTTGCATCCTTCTGCCTCTGGACCATTTCCAAACTACCGGGCTGTCAGATGCGAACTCTCGGGTACGAAACATTTCAGAGATACAGAGATGACTGACAAAAACTCTGTAGGAAGTGAGGATGAACTGAAAGATGCTATTACCACGCTTTGACTCTATCATTTTCTATGGCTTTAAAGTGGTAAATGTGTGTGTGTGTGTGTGTGTGTGTGTGTATGTGTGTGTGTGTGTGTGTGTGTGTGAGAGAGAGAGAGAGAGAGAGAGAGAGAGAAGGGGGGATAGACAGTGGATAGAAATGCATTCCATGTTTATTTCTCATGTGGATTGTTCACTGAAGGAAATTGTGTTTATATTAGAGAGCATTGCTGAGATAGATCTATAGAGGCTCATTTTTCAACTTTGTCCTGAAGTAAAACAACAACAACATGAAACGTAGTGATAACCCTGCATTTCATAAGAGAGCATGCAAAACTTCAACTAAAGCAATAATTTTAGAGCCTGCTGTTAAGTAACAGGAATATAATAAATATTATTTATAATACATGATTATAATAATATATGATTATTTAATTATTGTTATTATTACATTTATATTATTATTATTATTATTATTATTATTATTATATTTGCTGTCTCTGACATGTTAAAATATTGAAATACAGAAGAATATAGGCTACACAATAGAAGAACTGGCTATATAGAGAAAAGCTCTTTCACACACTCATTCCCCATAGCTCTTATCCTGTACAGAGTCACAGGAGACCTGAAGTCTATCCCAGGGGACTTGGGGCACTGGTCAGTGTACACTTTGGATGGGGTGTCAATCCATTGCAGGCCACACAAGCACACAAACACACTCACTCATATACTAATGCCAATTTGGAAACGGCAGTTAAGGTTACTCTGAAGACCAGAGCACCTGGACAAACCCCACACATACAGACTCAAGGCAGGAATCAAGCCATCAACCATGGAGGTGTTAAGCCACAATGCTAACCAATATAAGAAAAAAGCAACAAGAATTATCCATCATTATCTGGCTGGTAAAAAAAAAAAAAAAAGAAAGAAAGAAAAAGAAAAGCAAACAAAAAGATCAAAATCCCCTATTTTGCTCTAAAAATTAATGCCACCATTGATGTTGCCCTTATAAGACAGTTATTACCTACACCCTTATGGGTTTTTTTTTATTATTATAATCCATCCAATTGTAAATGATTGACGGTTTAAATAAAATTACTTTTTCATTCATTCATTCATTCATTCATTCATTCATTCACGTGTTTTGTTGTCCCTGTAGCGTGAGCACACGCTGATTTCAGCTTTGGCCTCCTCTCCCCCATCACCCCCCCCCCCCTCTCCCCCCCCGCGCCAGACTACTATTAAAAACGCGCTGACGTCAAAGCGGCGGCCATGTTTGGCGCGGGCAGATCGCGTCTCCATTGAAGAAGAAGCTGCAGTAAAGCCAGGCAGTGCCAGCAGGAGCGGACTTCAAAGCGGTCAGACACTAAATATCTCACATCCTCAGGTAAGGGGCTGCTCTTTATAGGCAATGTGCTAAAAAGTCCGTTTATGATTCGTGTTTTGTGTTTTGTTTTAAAATGATTATTAGAATGAAAACCTGAACCAAAGAGAGATTGCGAATTGAAAATGTTACCCTGCGAGCAGTGTGCTGATATGTATATGCCCCCCGTGTTATGGTTGTGATTAGATTGTCACATACAGTAGCTGTGATATGATGGTGATGGTGATGCTGGGGATTGTGTGCTAGATGCCGCGGGCCGGTGCGCACGATGTGGGCGGATTCTGCGCTTCAGCACCTTGGACAGTGACAGCGCTCAAAACGCCTTCTGTTTCATCTCGAGTCTAAATAAATAACATTTAACATCACACATTATTTATAGATTATAGATCAAAGGTTATAACGTCCAAACGGATTGAATATGTGTCTGGTAAAGGTGTTTTGTTTTGTTTTTTTTTGCTTATTTATATTCCCTTTATGTTATTCTCTCTTCTGCTGAGCACTAAACCGATAGACATCGTGTTTACGACGTCGTTATTGAACACGTCGTACCTATTTAAACACACGCCTTGCTGCGGGTTTTTTTTACGCACCGCATGCGCCTTTGGGTTGAGCCAAAACAAAAACTGACAAACAGGCGTGACATCGGAAAAATTATATATATATATATCCTTTGCGGACAAGATCAAGGAAAAGAGAAACTGTCGTCGGATGGCGTGATAAACTGCGACATACCATAAGAGAGAGAGAGAGAGAGAGAGAGAGAGAGAGAGAGAGTTGTGGACAGTAAAAGGAAACACATTACGCATCAGACATCACTTGTGTTATTAGTCCTTAAGACAAAGAGAGAAAAGAAAAAGGACAACGCGACATCATGTGTGTATTTACGTGACAGGGGCAGTAATTACCGACCGTGTCGTCTTGTCAGCGCTGGTCGGTGGGTGATGGGCGGGGCCTGGTGTGCGGGGGCGGACAGGGGAGAGACCCGCACTGACGGCGCATCTGCGGGATCGCTGGTGTTCACGTCCTAACGCGGTATCATTTCCCCCTGGCTCTGTAACACCGAAACGACAACCTACAGCAGCTCTCGTTCCGAGGATTTTATAGATGCTGCAGTCAAATCTGTCTCTATCTGTTTTGGAGCATCAGTTTATCCCTGTTTATTATGTGTGAGGTGTTACTGTTACTGTTACTGATGATGATGATGATGATGATAGTGATTTGTTGTTGTTGTGCTTTAGTGTTTATAAAGCTATTTTCTGTTTACGCCATGATTAGTCATTGCACATTCGTGACGCAGGGGAAAGAGAGAGAGAGAGAGAGAGAGAAGTAAATATATATATATATCTTCTTCATGTCGCGCTTTCCGACAGACATGGTGGAAAATCCCAAAAGCTCCTCTCACTGACCTCAAATATTAATAAAAGCTTTTTTTTTTTTTTTTTAAACCAGACACCCGCTGTGGAAAGGCGTCTATTGTGTAGGCCTGCATTGTGTGCTTGTGTGTTTGTGATTGTGCTTCTGTGAGAGGCAGGTGGGCTCGATCAGGGCACGACTGTGTAATGCGGCTGTTAGACTGCAGCGCTGCTCCTGCGTTTCTCCCTGAAATGGTGACTCACAACGCGACCACGTACACCAATCTGCACCAACACCCCCAGCACGTCCCTGCTTTTCACAACGCCATGTTGTCAAGATGGAACCATTTGTTGACAGACGGGTGCTGAAAACCCGGCCGCATTTTAATGCCCTTTTAACACTTAAATCATTTAAGAAACTATCATATACATCATTTAATAGATTCCTTTTGTGCACCCACATATCTTTTATCTTGAAACGCAAATAAATTGACCATGTATTTGTTAAGGATTGTAATGGACTTAAATAAGCCATTTTTATTAGCAAACTTTTTAATGTATCCTTATTATCATATATAAATTAAACATCGTTTCCTTGGAGAATATCAAGTAAATAACTTAATTAAGTAATAGTTTCAAATGGTGATTCAGAGATGAGTAAAAATATTGCTAAAAGCAACAATAAAGTAACTGTTCATAACTATTTTACATTGTACATAACAAAGTTTACATGCTACATAAACAAATATATGGTCATGCAAAATGTTGAGCTTTTTAAAAACAAAACAAAAATAAAGTTAAAGGTTTCAATTATGCTATTCAGCCTAACATAAGATAACGTTTATATTTACACCCTTTTCCAGAGCGACTTGCATTTTTATTTCATAAAACTGCCATCCTTGCTCAAGGACCCAACAGTGGCAACTTAACCGAAGTTAGCTGTCGGTGGTGGTGTTTGAACCTTCTGATCCGGTAACCCCGAGTAGAACATGTGATTCCCTTACTACGTGTAGTGTGTTCATATAAACTGGAAAATCTTAGTGGATAAGATGTTTAGGTTGCGCACCATAAACTTGCCTCAGACTCAAGAGATTATGATGTCACAAAGCTATGATTTCAAGTAAACAATATTTGGCCTCATATCAACATATTAGGGAGTTTTTTTTCAAACATGTATAAAACCTGTTGTATATATATCTGGCTGCAGTGCTAGTTCCAAGGACAGATGAAATAAGAGGGTTGCATCAGGAAGAGCATCCGGGGTAATACTATATATATATATATATATATTTTATATACAATTTATACATTATATTTGTTGCTCTATTGTATTGTTACACACTTTTATACCAACTGATGATTACAGCACATCATTATGTATGCCGTTGGACTGTACAGAATTTGTAGATCAATAAAGCAAAATAACTGATATATGGCATTTGGCAGACATCCTTATTCAGAGTGACTTATGTTTATCCTATTTATTCATTTGATTAGACTAAGGCATTAACCTTCAACTGCATGTAGGAGATAAATATTATTCACTCTGAATAAGGGCTTAATGGCCCAGTAGTTGCAGCTGAGCAGTCCTGGGACTTGAACTCCTATCAGGAACCCAACATTGCAGTCAACAACAGCCTGTTGATTCAGTAAATCTTAGATACTTATTGTTACATTGTGAGTGTAAAGCTGCTTTGCGGCAATGAAAATTGCTAAAAGCGCTATACAAATAAAATTGAATTGAATTGAATTGAATTGAATGTCATTCTAAATAATTTATTGCACTCTTAATAAAGATTAGATAACTCTCAATAATTCAATACAGAGAATGGGAAGAAATCTTTTTTCTTTGTTTTTTTTAATTTAATCTTTTGGCTGCTCCCATTAAGGGATCGTCACTGCGGACCACACAACAACTTGGCACAGGTTTTAAACCAGATGCTCTTCTTGACGCAACCATTCCATTTTATCAGGGCTTGGGACTGGCAGTGGAGCAATCAATAATAATAATAATAATAATAATAATACAAACTTAGCATCTTTTTGTCATGCTCCTTACATGTTTGTGTTTTCTGTAATAAAAGGTTGGGATATTTTTTGGGCCAATAACCTTTTTATTTTATTAATTTGCATCAGATTTTTTTTTTTTTACATAGCTTGTGTTTAAAAGTAAACAGATTTTTAATGTGTGGGAATATGTTTACAATGATTTTTATAGGACATCAAATTGTTTCATTCGACACAAGGTTTAAAATTTAAATTGGTTTAAAAAAGATTTGCGTGTTTTACTTTTTGTCAGCATAAAATATAGCTTTAGCAATTGTGGATTTTATGTAAAATAGAATGGCAAGCATTAAAGAAAGCAACAAGCTCATTATTTATACTAATGTAAAGAAAAATATATTTTAAGGTTAATTACATATTTTTCATTTTTCTGTTTTAAATTGATGTTCAGTAAGCAAAACTGTCAATAGAAGCGGTAATGCTAAGTGCTCTGAGTTGTGTTTAGACCTGTTCTTTGAGGCTGTATCACATTTTAAATGACAGACCATACTGCTGTATCTATCATGTTGGAACAGCTGCAGTGCACTGGGTGTTGATGGTTTATATTTATATCTTCCTCTTTTTTTTGTCAGGGATGCCAGTTTCCTGCTGCAGAATCCTCAGTAGCTATGGGGGCTGAATAATAATCTCCTTCCTAATCTACTTTTCTTATCTTATTTTCAATTATGCTACTGAGATTATTGGTTAGTTAATGGAGAGTACTGAGTGATAAAAAGTGAGGACAAATATCATTTGAGATTTTAAAAGATCATCAGACCAATGAAAGGAACATTTACAATTGAAAGCCAGAGGATTCACATGCCCTGGGGGACTGTTCTTATTTCTGGTTCGTTTGTTTTTCCATAAAAATCATGGGAGCATAAAATAGCATTGTAAAATAAACAGCTTTCCCAAAGCAGTTGAAGAGATATCTAATACACAGGCTTGTTAGAATAGATAGATAAGTGAAGATGGATGAATTTATGGATATAAAAGATTAGTTAAAAAACATTGAGGAGGAAAAATGACAAGATGTCCAGTGTAAGTCATTCTGATAATAACCGCTGCAGGGGATTGGGCTGGGGCTTGGTTCAGGGCCGTTAAAAAGAAGATTTAAAAGGATATCGGGGATTTATGGCTTTTGATTTCACAGCACATGTCTGCAGGTCATGAGTTCATTCATGTTTGTATGCAAGGGCAAATACATTTGACTGAGCTCTGTTGAAGGTCAAATGCCAATCTAGAGCATCTGGTATAATATCATCCATCCATCCCTTTCTGAGGGTGTTCATTAGGTGCAAACATTCAGTCTTACTCACTGAAACTTTCGTGAAGATTTCTGTATATTTCACGTTTCGTTTGCTACTTCCTTTAAATCCTAAATTATTTAAATATCGATGACCTATAATAACTATTCATCACTTAAATACAAAGATTGTTCTTTGATTAGAAAATGTATATTATTTAGCATGACTACATCAAATCATATTATCTTGAGAAGATATGAAGTGAAGGTATTTCTCATGTTTTCTGGCTTTTGGACCCCTAATTGCTTTTTTTTTTTTTTTTTTGTCTTTGTAGGTTTACTTTTTTTTGCTCTTTAAATATTTATCAGTCACTGATGCCAAGACCTGCTACTTTCTGGTTAAAGCTTGAAAGATCCTGAGTTCTATGTTTCTTCTCCATATGAACACACTCATACTCTCAGTTTGATTTTGAAAATGCAATTGTGAAATTTCATATTATGTTATTGCTAATAACACTTGTATAGAGGTGCACATGGAACAAATGCGATCCTTCTCCATGAGATTTAGTGAAAGTGTAATAGTGATACAGAAGACGCTCTTATGCAGAAGGTAGGAACGGTGTCAGGGATCTGGATATCTTCCATTTGTCTTGACACTCTGCATTAAAATATAGGGAACACTCGATTTTTAACCGAAATTGTCTATTTAAGCAGAAAATGTGGATTTAGTTGTCTGTCATAACATACAATTGATCAGTTTTGGTATCCTGAAGAAAAGGGGCAAAAATGATTGCGTGAAATAAACATTAGTGAAGTTTACATGTAAGAAATTAACAACATATCAGTTAACAGTATCAATCAAAATTTTTATTGTTTTGCTTTTTGTTTAATCTTATGTTATATTTTCTAACAAGGTGATGTATAAAACATTGTAAAAACAACATTTGGTTACTGGTGTTTTGTAGTTAAAACACCAAACACCTCATATGTTCTAATTAATTAAGAACAAAAAATCTTTTTGTCTCCAAAACTAAAACAATCAGCATGTTCAATTAAAATGAATACAGATACATTGAAGAACATAAAATCAATGTTTTTTTCAGCAGTTAACCCAGTCTCAACTCTAGAGACCCACATTTCAAAATGTTATGCAAAGAAGATTAGTCAAAGATTCAGATATGTGGGTCGAGATTTCAGGATGAGACTTCAACAAATAGAAGTTGTACAGTATATCAGTATTAGTTTATCAGTACTATGATTAAAGGGGGCAATATTTCTGGAACTGACAATGTCTTCGAGAAGTATAAGGAGAAGTAAAGCGACGAGGAAATAATAAGAGGAATAGCGTTGCTTGAACCCCTTCAGTTCTTTATTCTTCACATATATTTTTATATTAATTTTTCATTTTTTATTTTGCTTATTTTTCATATGAAGTTTTTTTTATATTTGTGTTTTTCCATCCTTAAATTTTCCTTTCCTGTTCCCCCTCTCCTTATATCTATTTCAGTGTACTTTTGTAGAACTTTTTCACTTTAACAAAACTGTCAAGTTAAAAAAAAAACTAAAACAACTGTGCAATATGATGAGGGAAAATCGATGTAATACAGAGATTACTTGAATCCACCCTTTTTAGGTGCATAGCATTCGTGAGCAGCCATACTCCTGTATGCACTGTGCAAACATAGTTCTGTGATTTTGGTCAGTTTTTACATCAGTGGCAGTGTTGCCTGTATTTAGCTTCTCTTGTGTAAATACTGTAGCCTAGACGTAAACAATAGAAAACAACAGAAAAATTTTCAACTGTTTGAAAAGAGAAAGCAAGCTGGTGTACACAGTGAAGTTTCTGCCGAGAGCAACAGTGTCATGTTCATGTCAGAAAATGAAAAAACCTTATGGTGAAAAAAACACAAAAAAAAGATCATTTCATTTATGATTTAAAAACCTCTAGTTAAAACAATTAACTGTTCATGTAGAAACATCTTTTAATTATCATTCTTATATGGCAGCAAGTCTCTTCAATATTAACCTGCAAAAAAATCCTGAATCAATCTCTCTTTCTCTCTCTTGCTTACAGTACTCACTGAGTAGTTGTATGTGCACGCAAGTGTTGCCAGACCCCAGAATAACTGGGGAAAATTATGGCGAGTTTGCGTATATAAAACATTGCGTATATAACTACGTTTACCAGTTGAACTGCAGTAGGCTGTTTGAATTTTTTGTTTGTTTGTTTGAGTCTGTAGCCTCACTGTGTACCACTAGCTTAGAGGTGACCGCAGCTGTCTCATGATCTCTCAATAGAGATGTGAATTGGTTGATTTACTAGATCAAGGGTCTGTTTTCTGTGACATGTGATGATATACTATATATTAAATAACCAGACTGGTTCCAAATCAGACTCGCACTGTTAAACTATGATACCAAAAAAAAAAACCTATGACATGAAATTATTGTACCTTGTACAGAGACCCAAATTATCCTCCAGACACTATAATTATTTTACAACACTGGTGCGTGCATTGCATTCAAAAATTAGAGGTAGCGTACAAGCAGGCATGCGTTTTTTGTGCGTGCTATAAAATCTTGTCCTGCTGCGCCCCTGCTATTAGGGACAAACACCGTAAGTCTGGCTGGGTGTGTGGACAGACTGCAGGTGGACTGCGTGATATCGGGGTTGGGAGGGGTTTCGGTGCTGCAGTGGAATCTGGCGCTCTGACTGCAGGAGGATCACAGATGGGCATGTGAAACAGACCCGTGTTCGATAGGCGTAAAGATTTTCATTATATCTTCAGCCCTCAGCCATGAAAACACCCTTGTACCCTACCATTATCTTTTCCTACTCTGACTACATAGAAATAAATGCATTGTCCTGCATGATGATTGGGCTATTTTAATTATAATGAGCTGTATAAACACATATCATTTAAAGTAGTAGCAGAGCACTGTCAGCGATTTCAGCTTACTGCGTTGTACTATAGAGACGCCGCAGTAATGCTTACCTTTGCACAATTGTTTATGCATTGTGAGGGGTTTTTTTCTGGTACTTTAAGCTTCTGTTGATAAAATTATTGATAAACACATTCCCTCATTTAGCTCATTTAAATTTTATATTGCATCACTTAAATTATATTTCATGTAAACACTTAATTTTGTACTTTATATGTACATAAGGTGTGTTTAAGATTATAGTAGCTTCGGGAGAATGAGCCAAATACATTGCAGTATAGTAAAATTCTTTTACTATGTCATTAAAGCCTTGCTCGAAGTCCAAAAAGCAGTGCTACAGCTTAAACCTTTGACGATCTGATCCGTAACTTAGAGGTTATTCTTCTCTTGGGAAGGTGTTGTCATGAGTTGCTATAATGTGAGTAAAATAAAACATTTTTTCATAATCAAATTATAAATCCAATAAATTATAAAGATACATCACAAAAAAAATAGTGAGAAATAAAAAAACTAAGAAATGCCTATGTCTAACACACCCAGAATCCTGATCCCATAACCGGATTAGAAAGATAATGTCTTAAAACAGGTTTATTAAAATTCAAGATTGAACACGGTAAGTTTGTTTCCCTTTTATGGGACAGAAAGGCTACAAGAATGACACCAAGAGAGACAGAGGCTCCAAAAACAAAATGGCAGGGAGACAGGCACAAAGCCAAGCTGTTCTTATTGAGGCCTGTGTAGAAAGGGAGTCATTCAAGATGTTCTCACCTCTCTATATTGAGGAGGAAAAGCTTGCAAACCAGGATTTGCAATGATGTTTCTATAGTGAATAAAGGTGTAAAAATGATCAACATTTGCAGAAGACCTCAAGCACATTACTGTGATGAGACTCTTAGCCTCAGTAAAACATTTGTTGGGTGCTAATGTTTTAGGGAAGGCTGTGTGTCCGTGAATGACGGTCCTGGCTGAGGTGGCTCGGAGCCCACTGCGGTCCATTCCATGAACATTCGGCGAGATGAAAATCTATGGATAACTTTTTGCTAGCTTGTGAAAGAGACAGATCTGTCAGTGGGAAGTGTACACACAATCATTCACCAACACCACTTGCACATGTACAGGAACTCGTCAGGAAGTTATTAGCACATCCCCCATTCAGTCCTGATCCCACTTCAAGACAATTTCCACAGGGCTCTGGCGTACTGAGGAAATGTTCTAGGTTGTTGGTATCAAAGCACTAGTGGGATAAGTGCACCAGTCTAGTAGTGGATTCTATAGATAAACTATGTTTTGTTATTCTTTACAATCAAGAGTCCCGCTTCGAATAGAATGCCCCTGGTATTACAAATCCCTGACTTTATTTGTGGTGCTATATACTGTAGTAGACAGTTGTCCTTTATACATTATCCCTGATCTTACATATAGGCTGTTGCAGCACTAAGATACAGTATATTTAATACATTAACAAGTGACCGGCCGATGCCCCTGTGAAGGCCGGAGAGGGCCGCCTAAAAATTAAATGTTTAATTTTTAAAAAAATCTAATCTCTATGACAAAACTCGCGGTGAATCGCGATGAATTGTACTTATGGTCGCCATGCGAAAACACGTAGGTGAGATAGGGGTGTAAGACAAAAAGCTATTGTGTTACACACTTTACACAATTAACGTAATATTGCTGATGGGCCCTTAATATTTCTTATGTCAACTTGTTGTTTAGGCTTTAAACTAATGTTTTGCAAGGTCCCGGGTTCAAATCCCACAACCACCAAGTTGTCCCTGTTGGGCCCTTGAGCAAGGCCCTTAACCCTCAACTGCTCAGGTGTATAATGAAATTAAAATGTAAGTTGCTCTGGAAAAGAGCGTCTGCTAAATGTGTGTAAATAATAAGAGGACTAGCGTCCCTTGTAACCCCTTCAGTCCTTTATTTTTATATTATTTTTTCATTTTTTATTTTGTGTATTTTTCATTTGCAGTTTTGTATTTGTGTTTTTCCATCCTAAAATTTTCCTTTTCTTTTCCCCCTCTTCTTATATCTGTTTCAGTGGCTTCATCACAGCTGACCCTTTAAGATAACAAAAATCCCTCTACAATTTTTGCATCCTCAGTGTCTTTAGATCACACAGGCCTGGTTTGGTGACATATAAATTCCCTAGGAGAAGTATATCAAAATCGGGTGCATTTTGGCAAATTAAACAAAATAACTGACTTCCTAAATATTGTAATAAGACTTTATGTAGCCGTTATAACACTATAAATAGTGGATATGTGTTTATAATTATTGTTTTTCCACCCTAATGCTCCACAACATTTTTAAATTTCTTGCCTTTCTTTACATAAACTATACAGTTTGGACAATTTGCGTAACCCATGTGTTGGTGCATGTGTACAATACAGTTTCTGGCAGTGAATTTTTTCAGTCAAACTGAAATAGGGTGTTTAAATGCAGAGCTGCTACAGAAGGTGAGAATAATGAGATCTGTCGGGGGACAGATGTGCTGTATTTAAAAAAAATATATTATAAAAAAATAAATAAAATATTATATATATACACTACCGTTCAAAAGTTTGGGGACACTTGCAAATTTCTTTGTTTTTGTTTAGTGATTTATTTTCTACATTCTACAACAATACTGGGGATTTCAAAACTATAAAATAACACATATGGGATTAGGTAATTACGTAACAACAAGAAAACCAACAGTTAGTTGTTATTTTAAGACACAGAGGTCAGCCTTTCTGTAATCGTTCTTGCAAGAACTGTATTGTCAAGTGAATTTGCAAAATCCGTCAAGCACCATAATGAAACTGTCTCTCATGAAGGCCGTCCCAGGAGGGCGAGACCAAAACCTACCTCTGTCTCAGACGAGAAGTTCATTTAGAGTTATCAGCCTGAAAAATGACTAATTAACAGCACCTCAGATTAGTGGCGTTATGAAGTCTTTACAGAGCAGAAGTAGCAGAAACATCTCACCATTAACTGTTCAAAGGAGATTAATGCATGTTTTGGACGCCTTCAGCATTCCTTTACAATGTAGAAAGAAATAAAAATCAGGAACCATCATGGAGTTAGAAAGTGACCCCAAACTTTTGAACGTTAGTGTAAATACAACACAGTTGATTATGTTGCTGAAGACATTTCACAAACCACTGCCTTTACAGTGGTATGAAACATTGATGACAACAGGAGCTAAATAATGCATGCCTAATGAAGCCAAGGCATGAAGCTGATTGAGTAGAAATGTGTTACATTACTGTGATCTGTCAAGTGAAATCAGGTTTAATAAACCGGTAGAAAATGGCTGCAATACTAAAAGAACTGATATGCGTCACTGGGCTGTACTCTTTGTAGGCATGTGTTTTGCTCTGTAAGGCTCTCTCTGATCACTGCACTCTGGAGTCAGGTTTTTGCGTCAGGATGGGGGTTTCATCTGTGGACATTCGCTTTCTCTGATTTTCACTGAAACATCGGGAAAACAGGATATCAGGTTGGAATAGCGCCAAACAGAATTGTCTCTTTCAAACATAAATTCATAAAATTATCATTTGGAATGGCTTTCACAACACAACAACCTGCAAGGGATGCTACTGATGCCAAAAACGACATCTTAGCAAGCTGCAGTGTCTTGGATATAATCAGAAAGATTTATCACTGCTTATTAGAAAAGTATAAGAAACAAGGTGATATTGATTTCCTTTTTGGTATAATGCAGTACTTATTGGTCTGTGCTGACTTAGCATGTGCATTCTCCTTCTTATTGTGTAATCTCCTTGTCTCATGCTCTGTTGTATAAGCTGCTATTCAGTTACAATTGACCAGTTCCAGGAAATCAGTGTGTGTGTGTGTGTGTGTGTGTGTGAGAAAGAGATTGTTTTACATGTCGAAAGCACAGTTTTACTCATCCAAACGTTATCAAAGACTTTACAAAGGCTTGTTTTGTTTACTGTAGCAATTCATGACATAAATCAGGAAGACGGAATGATAGAAAATGAGGAAATGGTGCATTAAAAGAGTAGAAGGTTTAAAGAATATTCAAACAGATTAAAGCAAGAGTGACGTCTAAATGATAGGAAGAAAAAACACTGGCTAAACAAATATACTAATGCTTTTGTTTTAATGCCAAAGGAGCTTCATAAAGCAATACTTTAATGGAGACATAGTATTTGTTGTGTGTTTATGTGTGTATGGTCTGAGTGATGATAGTATGATAGTTGTTTTATCGCAAGGTTTCCAGGCTTTCTCGTCAAAGTGTGGATTGCACACATAACAATAAGTGTGATCAGCATGATTATAAGTCATTACAGATGCTGAGAAATAGACTATTAAGGCAAGGTTGCACTTATGGTTTGTCTCAGTAACATTGCATTGGTTCAGTGTTCTGCCTTTTTGCAGAGTTACATAACCAAACCACATGAGCTTGTGAGAGGGGAAGAGGAAAGGCTGGGTCGTTAAAGGGACAGTAAATTAACAGTGTGTAAGTACTGGGTTTAGGCTTAATATTGATTTTCTCTGCCAGCTCTTACGTGTCATGGATGTTTATTTTATTCTGCTTTAGAAAGTCCCTCCACTGCATAATGAGGATGTTCAACCCGGGTACTGCTTGAATTCTTCAGATATTTGCTTTGACATCTAGCCTCATTTCCCACGCTGCCGAAAAATAAATGGGACTTGCTCATCAGCATTTTGTCAGGGAAATTTCCTGAAATCATTTTAGACCTTACCCATTAATACATAGCCTGGATGAAGGATATGTTTAAGGAAAGATTCTGCTCTGCCTTTGTTAAAGAGGCTTTGTGCACTGACCTGGTGCATTGGTCATTCGCTAAAGGTGAAATCAGTGATGAAGTGAGTTTCAGCGTCCCTGAGATATGTTCCATTGCTGTATAAGGTCAAGCTGCGGCATTAAATCGAATTGCTCATGTTCTGATTTTATAGCACATTCAATATTTGCTCAGATCTAATTGAATTCCACATGTAAATGTAACGTCTGAAGGAAGAGAACGTGTCTATATCTACTCCTTATATTTGATTGTTAAACATAAGGCATCACATATTTGTTCCTGTATAATTAGAATCTGTTATAGTTTACATAGAGTGGAAACAAGTAGAGATGGACTAACATTTTCTTCTAGCACAGTGAGAATCCTGCAGGCCATCAGAAAAGAAAGAAGGCAATCTAGTAATGCAGAAGAAATGAGAAAAAAGTGATGCCCCAAACCCCAAACTTCTTGAAGTTAAAAAAAAAAAAATGCTTGTTATATTCCCAAATAGAAAAGGTTGCTTTTCCCTTTTTAAAAAAATAATAAATTTCAGCTTCATTCTGATTCATCATTATAAAATTCCTTAAAAAAAAATGTATCCAATAAACTACATAACACATTGCCATTAGGTTACAGAACTGGCAAAAGGTGTTTATTGATGCTGTTTAAAATAGCCTGGGTAGGTGAAATGGCTTTAGTGTGACTATAAATCCAGATGACCTCTACAAGTGAGAATGCTTCGACAATGGAGAAATCTTTTAATGGAAATGGAACTGAGAAGCCTTTAAATCTGACCGTGACTGACATGAATACTCTAATCACTACTTGGAAGACTTGCATGTTTAACTACGGTTCTGTTACAGGAGCATCTTGAATCAAAGTTAATTCAAAGGCAATGCAGAATTAATAAACAGTCCACCAACTCTTGTTTCTTTTATTTTCTTCCAGTTCTTCCCATATTCCCTGTAGGTCAGCTCCACCAGCTCCAACCCAGCAGCCATGGCAGATGACGCAGACATGCGCAATGAGCTTTCGGACATGCAACAGCGTGCCGACCAGCTGGCCGATGAGGTGAGGTTGCACAGTACTTTGTATTAATGGTGGTTTTGGCGGAATTAGTTCTCAATACACTGTATAAAATGGTGGAATGAGTATTTTCAGCATTCATAAGAACTGTGTAATGAATGCTTATTTCAGTCAGTTCAGCCATTTCAGGGTTCAGTTATAAATTATGTTACTGACCATGAAAGTTGCATTAAGATGGTATTTCTGTCCTTGCAGATATTTCTGCTTCTGTTTGCCATAATTGATATGGCACACTGTATTTATGAGCAACATCAGCCTCATCTCATGAGAAATTTGTACCATTTGAGCTTGGAATAAATGCTAACCCTGTAAGAATGCTACCAATCCTCCTTTGTTTTCAATATACAGTATTGTGAAAAGTTCCACATTCCCTTATATTAAATGAAATTAGATTATGTATATTAAATAAAATTAACTGGGGTTGAAAAGAGAAAAAAATAAGCCATGTCATCAGCAGTCAGAGCAACACAAGGCAATCATGGGCAACTGTGAGACTGTCGACTTTTTAAAAATCTTACATAGAAATTCTAATAATAATTTTTTTCCAGCATATTTGGATATTTAAGAGTTAGGTTTCTAAACCTGTGAGCTACACGATTCTTCAAATAGCATATGTGGTATGATGGTAAATGTGTACATGCTCACGTGATGGTAAATACTCACATGATGTCTTTTATTCACCTTGACATGATTTCAATGTGTTAGTTTATTATTAATCTGCAGTTTTGGATGATTAATGTGACTTAGTATTAATATATATCTCTAAAAATGTCATACTGCCTTCTGGGTTTTTGTATATGACAGTAAAGTGAGAGTAAATTAATGAAGAATTTCAGTAACTTAGTGCTGTGAATAACTATTCACTCATTGGATTTCCCACATATCTCAGGTCTTAAAGATCTTGATTTCCAATTCTTCCTTATAATTATGATGTTTTCTATATCTCTTTCAACAGTCACTGGAAAGCACTCGTCGCATGCTCCAGCTAGTGGAAGAGGTAAGCCATATATACAGATTACAGAATATTCTAAACAATAAGTATATACAGTATAGTATTCTATTTATTGATGAGAATAAAATATGGACGGTAACATTTTAAAGGGAAAACTTGAATACAATATTGCTCTCTTTAATAATCAAAATTTTATAATAAAAAATTATAACAAAAGAATTTAAAAAACAAAATAACACTACTGGAGACTAAGGCTGCATTAACTGGCTCTGACCAGCACAATTTGCTGCTCAATATGTCAAAAGCAATTATTGTTGAGTAAAAAGCAAGATTGTGTTAGTGTAAAAGGGTAGAAGATGTAAATTGAATTGAAAACCTTAAACTTTTGATTCTTTTGATTGTGTAAAGCTGCTTTGTGATGATGTAAATCGTTAAAAGCGCTATACAAATAAAAATTGAATTGAATTGAAAACTTGAATTAAACTGATATTAATAAGAACCGTTGTGCTGTTACATGGTTTCCTATTAAATTCCTGTCTGCTGAACTTCGTGGCCAAAAACAAACGTTAGTTTTTCTTAACAAGTAGAAAGGAGAGAGAGAGCAAGACTTTTGCAGGGATGGCTTCTCTGCTATATACTAAGTGTCTCAATGTCATGTTTATAAATGGTGTCTATTGTACTCCTAATGCAGAAACAAGAACAATGCATGACCTCTAATTGAAGGAACAATAAGGAGTGAGGACAACTGTAGCTGATAAAGAGAATGTGACTGAAAATGGACACATACCTGCTCTCAGTCCATGATTATTAATTTATTGATGAGAACTACTGTAGATAATCTGGGTTGCGATATGTGCCATACGTTTTCACAGAACAGACGCTTAGCTGCTAATTTCAGGTTTTCCAGAGTGGGGTGTACATGCTGACACGAACGCATTCACCCCCAGGGAGTTTACTTGTCGTGCTCCATCTCAGCCTGATATATGGCATTATGCAGCCTCTTGATTATAGGAAACATTGATGCTGCTTCCACTGCAAATGCTGATGCAGCTCCTCTTTGTGTTTAAGCTCAGGCACATAACTGAACACTTTCAAACAACATAAAAGAGAAGACCAGGGCATCCCAAGAAATAATGAGATGATGCACACAGGCCGAGTGAAAACAGTAAAGCTAATCAAAGTCTCAGTCAAGTATTGAGTATATATCAATGTCTGTGGCTTAGCGTTCATAAGCTCACCGACAAACAGTAGTCTGTAAGTCTAATGAATACTAATTACTGAACAAGTAATTTAAAAAAGACCATGGGTGCCTTGTTAAAAAAAATGAGATTCATTGTACAGTTCCATGTCTTTTTTCACATGCGGAAAAGATTATATAATTATAAGAATAAAAAGAAAAAAAAAAGGAAAAATTACCTGCATACACCTTGCTGATTCCAGAATCTAACATGATATTGCACTTTATACAGTTTCACCACCAAAGCATAAGGCTTCAAAGAGAATCCTAACCTTCAAACAGGAGACATGAAACCATTTTAAAGCCTTCCTTAAACCTTATTCCTACTAACACATTTATTTAGGCCCTTTGATGGTGTCCATGACAAATATACTACAACAATTAGACTATAATCAATGCTGACCCGGTCACTAGGTCTCATCCTTATCAACTCTCCAACAGGTTTCCCAGGAGCATTGTCACATGTCATAGATAATTAAGATTCCTTGTTGTCACATACTGTAGGGTAAATGCTAACAGCTGAGGAAAGAAAGAAGGCACTGTGTTTGGTTTCTGTGCATTCGTTACTGCTAATATTTATCCTACACCTTCCCTTGAGGCCAAATCATACTGTAACTCTGTAACCCAATAACCTGACATTACATAATCCTGCACCTTTCCCTGATGGCAGTTCGTAAAAGAATCCTGTAACTTCTCCCAGTGATCGTACCTCATCTATGTTTCCACTCTTTCCTACTTTCTTTCACCATCATCTGTGCCAACCTCTCCATGCCACTTGGTGCGTAGAGTAAAGATGCTGGTATCAGGACTTTGGTTATGCTGGATGAGCAAGGAGGTAAGTTTAAATGCTTTACAGCTGGATAATGACATATTTACTTACATAAAATCTGTATTTCTTATTATACTAGATGTTAAGTAATATTAAGAAATGTAACTTAACTGCCAGTGATGAAACAAACTGATGACTTACAGTAATGAACAGATCAATTATTCATTTTTTATGTTTATTCACTGTTTTCCTTTCAACTAACATCTTTCTGAATCTTTTCTTACCCTTGGTTCTTTTGTCCTTTCAGTCTTTTGTGCTTCTTTACCTCTAGATGCACACTAACAGCAAATAAACATGGCCTCGATTCATTTTTATATTCAACGTCTGGTCAGTGTTAAACTGTACCCTTGGTCGAGAACATTTTAAAATGTGAAGAAACTAAGTTTCTTTCTCTGTGTGGGGAAAAAAACGATCGATTTAGCTGGTGATGACAAACATCACTCTTTTCCATTAAACACTAATTTCTGTTTTGTATAATCCCTGGCTATGTGTATGGTAGTCCGAATATCCAGTATCTTTGTCTTGAGCCTTAATTAAAACACATGAGCTTGGGAGAAAAAAATTGAAACTGAAAGACTGTCATTCAGTAAAACTGTATTGCCAGTAAAAACATTATGATCTCATAAATGTAAATGTTTAAATTCTCCATGGATTCAGTTAGGGGGAACAAAAGGCCGTGTTTTCATGATAGATTTTTCTTGTGATGATTTTCACCTGCACAAAAAATGCCTACAGTATAGAAACATCTGGGAAATGGCTTCGAAAACCAGGGATTCTACAAAATCTGACAATAGTCCTGGGCTTCCTTCTCTCCAGACCTCTCCACAGTCTGCCTTTCTTCTTCTCCTCTAACTACATATCTAACAGTGGAACTGTAACTGCATCCCCACTGATCACGCAGCCACCTCCGCCATGTTCACGCCTTACCCCCACCCAGACAAATAAACTGTGATTTACACACACTGTTTAGTGAGACTCGCACACTCTGACTCAGTGAGCCATAACCCCTGCACTGGGCTGAGAGATTTCTGTCCTGGGGTTTAATTAAAACCATGAGAGCTACTGCTTTTGACCTCAGAGAGCTGTTATAATACTCTGTGGAAATTCCCATTATGCAGTACAACTGGTCAATTTTTTTGTTTTCAAAACCATTATATGATTGAAATGTCTTTATGTATGGACATTATTTTTACTCAAATGCATGCTGTCCCCACTAGATAAGCCACATCCAGCTTGATAGTATTCATTTCTCCAAAAAAAAAAAAAAAAAGCCAATAAAACTCATTCCACTGCTGTCATCCCTTTGTCCTGACCAGAACAACTCGATCGTGTTGAAGATGGCATGAACCATATCAACCAAGACATGAAGGAGGCCGAGAAAAATTTAAAAGATTTAGGGAAATGCTGTGGCCTTTTCATATGTCCGTGTAACAAGTAGGTACTGACCATGTGACGGAGGGTTTTTTGCGTATGTGGTGGCGTCCGTTTTTTTCCTCCTTAGTTTTCCTTTTGTCACAGTGACTGTCTGAAGTTTTTTTTTGTCTTCTCTTCTTTGTCTTCTCTTTTCTCCTTTCTTTCTTTGCTCCCTGTCTTCTTCTGACGTGCTTCGTTCTGTGGGGGATAAATTGCTTGTTGTTTAATCAGAACAACTGGAGCGCATCGAAGAGGGGATGGACCAAATCAATAAGGACATGAAGGATGCAGAAAAGAATTTGAACGATCTAGGAAAATTCTGTGGTCTTTGCTCCTGTCCATGTAACAAGTAGGTGCTGCTTGCCTGCCTGCCTGCCTGCCTAAAAATATTAGGACATAAAATAATACCCCCTAGAAATCTAGTAGCCCTAGCCAGCAGTGACTGAACTCACTACCCACGCTCTTCATCATGACCTGCCCCAAAGGAAACAACAAGCATGAGCCACTGGTCGTGCACACACTTCTTCTCCCACACATACACACACAGCTGCCCTGCAGACTTGGCTCTGAGTCCTCTATTAAGCGAGAGCGACTATCCACCAGATATCTGGAGTAAGGCATGCTGCACTGATCCTAACTTTGCTCTGAGAACCGCATGCAGAGATGAACAGGATGGTCCTTTAGAAAACCTTAGAGTTTGACTTGTCAAAGAATCCATAATAAAAAGCTGTATGGATGTGCCAAAGTTGAAATTTAAAACGATGTCGAAAAAAATGCAGTCATTTTGGTGAGCTTTTGGTGAGCTAATTAAAAAAAATAATAATAATAATCTGTCATGACAATTTTTCCTCCAAATAAATTTTTATGAATGAACAAATTCATTAAGCATCATAAGCTGACCAAAGTAATAAACTATTTTCCATGCAACTTTGAGAGCACATCCATCAATGCCACTGGCTTGAATGACAGCATGTCCCTGAATGCTAAATGCATGTTGATGCAACTCTTGCTATTAATGGAATTAATGCTGCCTGTTAAACCTGATGCTTAATGACCTTCGCAATGCTGAAGACTGACATATATTCTTTCTTATTAATCACATTCTAAGGAACACAATGTTAGGATTTAACACATGAGTGGTATGGGATAAGAAGAAGAAGAAGAAAAAGAAGACTGATGAAAATTTTGTGAGATGTGTGAGCATGTGCGGTGGAGAGAGCCATGTTCTTACTGGTTATCCCCAAGGGAAGAGCAGGCCAGATCTAGGTCAGGCAGAGAGAACTACAGTGGTGTCTGCTTTAATTCGATTATACTGGCCCTGCCTATTCTATCATTCTTATTCTTATATTTCTAATAAAAATATTCAAGCAAGTAAAGCTTTTGAAGTTTTATTTAAGAGAGAACCTGACCCTAATTATAAGTAAGGAATAAAACATGCAGGCTGAGACACAGCCACATAATGACGGCCCTGAATTTTAAAAACAGCAGGTCAACTTGATGTCAACTTGGCACTAATTACAGAATTAAATTATTTAAAAATCACCTTTTGTAACCTTGTTTTACAATTTCCTCAAATGACAAGTTAGTTAGCTGTTATCACATACAGTGCATTATATCTCATATACTGTAGTTTATATAGTAGGCTATCAATAATCAGTCCCTCACATTCATTTGAGGATAATAAGACCCGAGAAGTCTAAATACTTTCCTGTGACGGAGAACTTTAAACCAATATCTTTGCCTCTAACTGGTATAAAACTTTGGCTTATGTAGAGCATCCGCCTTTCAAATCCTAGTGAATTAGTATTTAATACTGTATCATATTAAGTTTTACCAAGTTAATCCTTATTAAAATATAAAGCAAATATTGCAATTTAGATTTATCTTGTTATATAAAGCATCCTAGTGTTTGTTATAGCATAGAGAATATTTTTTTTTTATATTTACAAAAAATAGACTTGATCATTCTTTAAGCTATGTATTGTTTAAAAAGAAATCTAAATCATAAATTTGGGATTAAATTTACTTAAGGTGTGTGGTTTTTAAAAGCGTTCTTTGGGTCGTACATCTCAACATAACTTCTCATGCAACTCAGACACTTGTGTTTTTTGCTGTATAGCCTTTATATAACATAGTTCATTGCTATTGATTAAATAATATTTCCCATTAATTAGAACCAAATGCAGGATGTTAAAGCAGTGAAAGTCTCAACCTGCATTAAAACATTGAAGAAAGCGAAACACACTGCCAATGTAGTTAGATGCTGAGGAATATAAATAACACTGCAGTGGGCAGTTTGGCTTTTTCTCAGCTAAGCTTTAAAATCCGGATCTCTCACAGCAGTGTTTCATGTGAACCATACCAGAATGTCTCGCTTTAGACAAACAATGCTTAACTAGATTGCGCTTCAGGAAGATGACAGACGTTTATGTAATGAGTAAAACAGGATGAGAGTTAAGTCATCTCAATGTGATGTTCTTCTATCGTTCTCAAACGTTTACTATTATACATAGGCACAAATCTTAAAATAATTAATTTGTTCTCTGATATAACCCAAGGCAAAATGATCAAGCTTATAAAATTACCACCACAAAAAAAAGACAAAAACTTTTAGCAGTGGAGCCCAATTTAAAACGGTCACCTAGGAATGGGTTCTCGTCCCTGCAGTTTCTTTTCTTTTGCGGTTGTTTGCACTTGTCTCTGACAGTGTGCCAGTCCCGTTATTCTGTGTTGTCTGTCTGCCAGGCTTCTTTGTTATTTGTCATAATCAGAGACAGGGAAACAAGCCATTATTACTGGGAAGAGGAAGCAGACCTAATGCATGGCTGACCTCTGAGTCCCAGATTATTCTTAATAGCTAGATTCCCCTTGTTTTTCCTCTGTTAAACCAAACTATGTATTTAGCCAACAGGCCATGTATGTTTTATGTCAGCAAGGCCTAACATTTCAGATAGCTCTGATTTGATTATGCCTGTTACTGCCTGCCTGTTAGTCCAGCATTTGTCCACTGTTGCTAGTGTGAGTGGGTGGAAACACTGGTCATATGGAGGCTTTCCGGCCACCTTGGCGCTCATGTTCTTCATGATTCACGCAGAATGAAGAGCGGAGGCAGCAAGGCCTGGGGCAACAACCAGGATGGTGTGGTGAACAGCCAGCCTGCCCGTGTGGTTGATGAGCGGGAACAGATGGCCATCAGCGGAGGCTTCATCCGCAGGTGAGGTTAATATGGATAAGAAATGGACTTAAGACAGCCATACCACTGAGACATCTTTGTTAAAAGCAAATTATCCTATATACTCTATATTGCAAGGGATGAGGCTAATTAAGTCTTTTATGAGTAAATAACGGTGTACATATTCATCTTCAGTGGTCGCTTCATCCTGGTCAGGCTTGATGGGGAGAATATATGAAAGACAGAATGTAACCCAAGCTCAAATCTGACCTGGGATCACTGGAGTCAAGAGAAACTCTTGTAATGTAATCACACCCTGTCCTGCATGTGATCGTCTGTGCAGGGTAACAGATGATGCCCGGGAAAATGAAATGGATGAGAACTTGGAGCAGGTGGGCGGCATCATTGGTAACCTCCGCCACATGGCCCTTGACATGGGTAATGAGATTGACACCCAGAATCGCCAAATTGACAGGATCATGGACAAGGTAGGTCTCACTACAACATTAAAACCTTTTTATTTTATTAGTAACAAGATTTTTTATGCTTCTTTTTGTACAAATTACAAAATGCATCATTTTATGAATACATTTGTTTATATTATGTGATTTTCATCGAGATAAAAAATAATAATGGAACCAGGGATGGCAGTGATTATACACTAATCCAATAATTTTTTTAAAGAATTTAGTAACTGATAATGTTTCCCTTGATAATGTAAAGTTTGTTTTGCATCATATTTTTTCTGTGCCTCACACATCTATTAACTTGTACTGCATAAGGGGGCACACTTGCAGTTCAGGAGGTTTCACATAACTACCTTGTTGGAACTGTGGTTTAAATAACTGAGAAAATATGTCCTTCTTATCATTATAAGTCAATGATGAATCAATTATTGATTGTCAATGTGTTCAACTACAGTATAGATTAGGAGATATATTAGTGTGCAAAGGTCTTCAGCCTCTCTTATTTCTACATATAAAATTTTATTATATGATGTAGATTAAATTAAATAAGGAGAAATATTTTTACAAAGTGCCCAAAGATCAATTTAAAAATTGATTGTTTATGTAATAACTTCAGCAGCAACCTCATTTGTCCTCTTGTCTGCTCCAACCACTCAGCATTCAGTATTACCAGTATACTAATCACCGGCCTGATCGTCTGTCATCATCTACACCTGTTTCTCACTGCTTCATTCCTCAAGTTTTATGCTTAAATGATTCATAGGTCACTGTGTGGCTTCACAAACAAAAATATTCCTCTAAAACTGGTCTGGAAAAAGTCGGAGACAAAAATATGCCAACAATGAGAGCTGGAAAAGCCTGAAGGATTATTCATTAAGACAAAATTAAAAATACAAGAAAGTTAGAAGTGAAATATTAAGAAATGAGGGGGTACAGTTAAGTTATTTAGTTGCAATATTAGCTAGGTAGTTAGCGGTCCTGTTTACTCAATTTAATGAGACAATACTTAATAGGTTAGTTAGGCTAACTTGGCCAAGGAATTGTTTTGTTCAACTAGCTAGCTTGTGAGAAATCTAGGATGATGGTTTTATTTACGCTAGTTGTGATAGCCTAAGATCTGCTTGAAAAAATTAAAATCACACAATATTGAAAAGGTCATAATTTGCTACATTTGTTGTGCTAGACGCACAGACCCCTCCTACCTTTACCTTCACAGACACACACACACACACACACACACACACACGCTTTCTCTCTGCTTTACACACCAACACTGCTCTGTCGCGATGCTTTTCAAAGATAAAGTGCAGGTTCATTTGTTTTATTTTTACTTTACAGCAGTGATTCCGTTAGTGTGTTTTTAAAAATGAAATTTGGTTTACGAGTGTTTTAGAATACAAGCCCGCTTTAGGAACAGATTATGCTCGTAATCCAAGGTTCCACTGTATATATTTGCCAGATGTAAAGCATAAATAATAATAATAATTATTATTATTATTATAACAGCTCAAGGAGCAACATGTTTGTGCACTTTTTAAAAATTTTAGTTCTGTTTTTAAATAAAGGGTTGGATTTCTTTTATTAATCAAAAAAATAATCAACAGATTAATTGATTATTAAAATAATCCTTAGTTGCAGCCCTAAATGCTATACTACATGCAATATGTCCAATAAAGCAGATTAAACTCTGTGGTTGTGTGGAGGTACTGTACAATGCAAAGTACAAAACACAATGCTATGATAACTTGCTTTTTGTTGTTGTTGTCCTACAGGCTGAGTCCAATAAGACCAGGATTGATGAAGCTAACCAGAGGGCCACAAAGATTCTTGGCAGCGGTTAAACGTCTGAATGGCCTGATTTTACTAACCGTGCAGTTTGTCAAAAGGCACAAACATGCTTTTATCTCGGTATTTACCTTCTAGGTTTGCACACATGCACATATCATCCCTACATTGTAAATGTTGTTCTGTGTGCTGTCTGTCGGCTTTTTCAATGATAGTCCTCGTAAAAATGATTTCTTATACTCTGTATCATTCTTTCCAAAGGTTGTATATAGTGCTGGCTCAATGGCTCTAGCTCACTTGTGAAGTTTTTATTCTTTTCTGTTTTTGTCACCTATATATGTATGCATATATGTGTATACATATACACCTGCTTGTATATGTATACATATATATATTATATATGATATAAACCTCTTTACTGGATGAAATATATAATAGGAATGCTCTACAAACTGTCTTTCCTTTTCAGTATCTCAGTATCGTCTTAGTAAAACTGTGTCATTTCATTAGGCTACTGTCATGCTCCTTATTTTGATGTTGTCATGGCAAATGATGAATGGGTAAAAGACGATTAATTATATGACAATGATACCGGTACAAAAGCACTTACAGTATCCTTCTTGGTTTCTTTTCATCACAAACATAATCAGTTACTGTTTAGACAAAGTGCAACTAGATTCTGTAGCTGTTATAGACATTGCATTCCAAGTGGTGTGAATTGTGCATAATGCATGACAAATAGTAGATTTTAGAGTCTTATAAATAAAACTTGTCTTAAAAATATTGAAAAAAAAAATCATGGCAGTAGCAAAAATTGACAAAAGCATGCTCAGTATTAGGACACAGTTGAACGTTCCATATTCCTGCAAGTTTGCAATAGTGCTCTCTTTCTGTCAAGATATATATTAACAGACTGTGACCATCGATGTAACATAATGCAACATGACCGAAAGAAGAACTGTAACAGACATGATAACAAATGATGGTTCTGCAAAAATGACCTGTTTTCTAAATGATTATGCAGCCTGGAAAAGATAATGACTGAAGTGCTGAATGGTTGAGACTAGATGTTTTCTGTATCATAGGTTTTGGATGCTCTGAGAAAAATAAATAAATAAATAAATAAATAAAAATAAACAAACATTTGCAATGTAAAGCAAAGATGCATATTTCTGAGAGATCTTACTTTTATAAGAAGACTGTATTCTGTTAGTTTACTTTCCCTGTGTGCTTTGTTATTGGGTAAAAAGAAAAAAAAAAAGAGAAAATAATCAGTGACAAAAAAGAGGTTTTTGTTGCTTCTGTACTTTAGAGCTATGCACACCAAATTGCTACGATGTTGAATAGTCTGTATAAGAAGACAAATAAATACCTTACCTGAATGACACATAGGTTAAACTGTGAGACTGGTGTCCTTAATGCATGTCATATTAAAAGCTCCCTCTGTATCCTGTCAGTCTGTAACGTGGTTGACATTTTGTAGCTAGCTGAATTAATTAAAATGAATATAACCCCTCCTGTATGTCATTATTGTTTTGCACATTTTTGGACAGATCCTGAATGGTCAAATTTAATAACCCTGATAAAACCTAAGGGGGGGTTATGGATTCATCCAAATTTAACTATAAAGTACAGCTAGGCTATACTGTGAATGACAGCATTGTTAGTTTATAGCACACAGCCTTAGTAACCATTTACCATTATGACTAAAAATGCATACTCTTCTTCTTTAAACTCTTTTTAAATGTAAAATAGATTAAATAAATGTAAAAATCTTTAATTATCGGCCAACCACAGTATCAGTGCTAATTACAAATTTTTATGGTATACATATAATACAGAAAAAGTTTATGCAACATGGAAGTGGCCAATCTTGCTTTCCTAAAAATTTCAAGTTCAGCTGTTTTAGAAAGACGATTTTACTGTATATGTGTCCTCATAAGGCCATTTTTCAGCGCTATACTGTCTTGCTTCAAACAATAATAACTTATAATGCCTATAAATGAAATTTATATTTCTTTATAAGTATTGATACTACAATTGGTTTAAGCTTCCAAAATCTTTGCTTAAATTAGAATATCCCGTTTTTGGTAAAAGATTAAAAAGCAGAAAATCTGTAGTGTCCGTAACCATGTCAAATTCACCTTGCAATATCTTAACAATTTTGCATTTTAAAATAATGCAGCTTTTCAGGTTTAGGTCTTTTCATGTGAAATCAAAATTGAAAATCAAAAAGTTTTATCTGAATGCCAATTAAGATCATTAATATTTGAATTTTAAAAAGATAAGGACACTATATACTGTAAAAGGGCATGTTTACAAAATATGGATGGAAGCATGGATTGGGAGATAAGAAGCATTAAGTATTATGAAAAATGGCGTTTTATGGTCCCATCTGAAAATGTACTGTTTCTACAGTAGGTAAGACATTTTTTAGTACCAATGCATTAATAGATAAGAAAGCTGAACCTGATACACACAATGTGACTGCATATAAACATTCATTTCTTAAACAGATTTATGTTGGTCAGAACCTTTCCAATGATATCTTTATGTTTCATACATGGGAGGTCCAGAAAACTGTCTGCATGTCTGACTGTCTTTCTATCTGTCCAGCCAGATTTTGTTTACTTCGCTACTTGCCTGAAGTTAAACCTGCACCATAAATTAAATCAAAATGTTTAGTAAGAGTAAAGTTAGGAGCAGTTATGTTCAGACGATTATAAACTGTAACTGTGGGCGCATCTTAAATTGACTGCTGAAAGGAATTTAATGGAACTCTTGCAGTGGTTAGATATCTACCTGAAGTTAAATCTGCACCATAAGTGAAATCAAAATGTTGCGTAAAAGTGATGTTATGTACACTACTAAAAGCTACTAATAAGCCACTTGCTCAATGTAAACAAACTCCTGCACCAGTAGATATTAATTTGAATATTTTTAATGGGATTAGTTTATATTTTTACAGCAGAAACAACTGTGCTGAAGTGATGTAAGTGAATTTTATCGTGTTGAAGTCCTTTTAAGACAAAAGTAATCTTTATCCGAACTACTTTTTTAATGAATCATCTGTGAGTCATTCTCTAATTACCAAACAGGGAGTGGATTTGGTTAATGATGAGAGAAGTACAACTTAGTGTAAACAAGGTGTAAGATACTCAACTTTTTTGACAAACTTTTTTCCGGTCAGCGATGGGTACTAACGCTAGTCTGTGTATAAATGTGTTTTAGACCAACACTGACTTAAAAGTTAAAAAATGATGTGATTAACTGGGCTAAAACACAAAGAGATTTTTTTTTTCTCTAGTAATGTCGTTTAAGGGGCTTCGTACATCACAGATACACAGATTGTGGTTGTGGTGATAATGTATATAACAAATTACAATGCAATGTTAAATTTAACCATCTAGCATTAACGTGTGTCCCGGGTGATCTGATAATAAGTGCACGTTGCTAACCACATCCTCTATTTGGATATATCACACTGTGATGTTGGATATATCACACTCACTTCAACCACCATTTCATTTCACCTAATCACATTTCCTTTGAAGTGTGAATGCAAAAGAAGGCATGCCTACTGTAATCTGCTGCACCACTGCTCTAGCGGGAAAATATGTACTCACTGAGAGACAGCAATGCCATAACAGCAAAGCGTCTTCCAATGCCTTGTCTTTCATTCATGAATACATTTACAATACAGATGTAAATGCTTGTGATGGAATCACTTGAGACAGATGAATACCAGGTCTGAACAGGGCCTTAGACCTTAAGCCTAATAAACAAAAATATTCACAACAAAAACATCAAAGCAGCTTTTATTTATTTGAACTATTCTGTGTTTACATAACATCTCTTGGAATTCTAAGACACTACAGTGATTTAATTATATTTCATAGAGCGGAAATCTCTAGAAAAGCTAACCCTTAAACAACACTTACCTTCATGTTATACACGCGGGTACTTAGAGAGTCTTAAGAGCTGCACTGGTGAGATTGTGGAGAAAAAGCTGTAATGTTTAACAGCCTTGTTACAAATGAAAGGCATGTATGTAAAGGTCAGATAAAGGATACCGGATCATTTTTTTCTTTGCTATACACTGAAGACATTTGAATTTAAGTCATGAGCAGATTGTTTATTTTTTATTATTATTCCAGTCTGTACTTGGTGAATGCTACTGGATCTGCTTTAAATGTGGAATTGTGATGTCTTAACGTCTGCCAGGCTGTTGAGGTTTGGATTTTTCTTCAGTTCTCTCACAATGTTACCTTCATCAATAGCTGTTGTTTTCTTTGGCTGTCTTGTTTTATGTTTGGTTGTGGCTACACCGGTCTTTTCCTCCTTATTTAGGACTCCAATCTTGCTTTTCTCCCATACAGCTGTCGACTGAAGAACAGCTTTAATGTTGGTTTATTCTTGGGTTCAATGGGTTCAAACCAAACATAGATATTCAGAGTTATTATTTGTTTAAACAATCAATCTATCCGGGCACACCTGGGCAACACCTGTCCATCACCTGTTCTAATATTTTTGGGTTAAAAAAGGTCCTTTTTTTTAAGTATCTTTTGATCTTAAACACGCATCTCTTTAAAGTACAAAAAAAAATGCAGTTTTGATACTTTTAAAGGAGACTGTATATGTTGCATTACGTATGGCTTTGTAGTTGTAGATGCTGGCCAAAAAAGTCGCGCTTTATTCATCGCCTCAGTCTGCATTGTAAACAAGCAGACATCTGTTGTGTCACCAAACAAATAGACTTATCTTTGGTGGTAGTGTGGAAGAATAATACATGCCTTTGTTTTGTTCCTGAACCAGAGAGATACACAAGGCATTGAGAGACATATCTTTTCCCTGTTATTTCCCCCATCTAACTTGTAAACCCCTCCTGCACTGTAGGAAATGGGATTTCCTTTCTCCCTGCACCAGACCTGACAGAGGTTGTCCTGCCGGCTGTGTGTGTACCACTGCAGTGGTGATTAAACATGATGGCAGCTAATAAGGGAGAAAGAGCCTCTGATAGATAAAAAGACGACTCCTGTTTAACACCACCTGCCCACAGTCAGCTTTCTGGAATTCCGAATCCTTCATTTTCATTCTGTTTTACAAGCGGACTTTCACATCCCTAATACCTCTACTGGCATCATATCGCCTCTTCCCTTCTTCTCTACATCAAAAAAAAACATATGGATAGGCTTAGCTGATCAAAGCCGAGCCCACGCTGCAGTGCCCACTTGCTTTGTACTACCCTGGGATGTGTGATCTCCAAACAGTACTTAGAGCAATGGAAACTGAGAAGACAGGAAGAAAAAAGGATGAGCCGGGCGACTGGTAAGCACTGTGTCAGTATAGTGAAAGCAAGTAAGCAGTGAGCTCATGTGATGGAATACCTAAAGGTAACAAAGAGATGTTGTGAGAGAAATGATGCAGAAAATAAGGGTGGGGCTCAGTCAGAACACATTCCATTCTCTCTCTCTCTCTCCCTTTCTCTCTCTTTCTCTCTCTCTCTCTTCCTCTCTCTCTCTCTCTCTCTCTCTCTCTTCCTCTCTCTCTCTCTCTCTCGCTCTCTCTCTCTCCCTCTCCCTCTCTCTCCCTCTCCCTCCCTCTCTCTCTCGCTCTCCCTCTCTCTCTCTTTCTCTCTCTAGATGCCTCCTGCTTCTCTTTCCCCACCCTTCGACACATACACATTACATTAAATTATGCCTTCATCATCATGGTTCTCATAAAGAGTGAACATGCAGACAGACACAGTGACTTCAAAGAAAGAACACATGACATCTGAAAGGATACCGTACCATGTCCTGATTGGTGCATTTGATGGCTAACGTAAGATGGCTAACTCATAACCCCATAGCATACTGACTAGCCATGGGAACACCTTTTAGTGAGTCAGACCAAATGACTCTTTTGATTCGCCAATGAATCACTGCCAGATTTCATGAGAACCAGCTAAAGCTCACGCTTTGTTAAAAAATAACCTGCAAAAGAACATAATAATGTGTAAAACCAGGCAAAAAATTATCTGATTGTAATGAGTCTCAGACTCAGATGAACAAAATATAACTTTTTTCACTTATCAAAAATGAAGCCAAAAGAAAAAACATGCAGGCAATACTAAGTACCTCATTATTGCTTCCACAGCATTTAAGAAGGTAAGTTGCAGCCAGGTGCTGCTGCTAATCACCCTTGTTTACGTACATCTCAGACCCTACAGGTCTCATTTAAAATAATGTAAATGTTAAAGTCCATGACAGCACAATTAGAAGAGGACTGAAGAAGTATGGTTGGTTTGGAGGGCATGGCAGGATAAGCTGCTTTTGTCTAAAAAAGGACATGTAAGCATGACTGAGCTTTCCAAAACTGCATCTGCGTATCCAGAAAACTACTGAAACAATGTCCTATGGACAGATGGTGTTGGCCGCAGTGGTGTTGTTTGACTTTAATGCCCTCTGTGCTAAAAACCAAAAGGCATTTCAGAAAAACCTCATACCAAGCTCGCCCGTGGAGGGGTGATGATTTGGGCTTGTTTTGCAGCCGAAGGACCTGGGCGTTCTGCAGTCATTAAGTCGTTTATGAACTCCCCTATATACCAGAGTATCAAATGTGTGGCCATCTGTCCAATTGTTAAAGCTTGGTTCATATTGGATCATGCAATAGTACAATGATCTAAAGCCGAAATCTACATCAAAAAGGCTGAAAACTTTAAGAATCAAGGTTTTAGAATGGCCTAGTCAAGACCTCAACCCAAATAAAGTGCTGTGACAGGAGCTTAAGAGAGATGCACATACAGTAAGTTAAAAAACGATTGGGAGGATAGCAAATTGGCTGACGAAGCAGAGACGCATGGTGAACAAGGGTCGCCCTGCAGAGTCAAAAGCTACAGACCTCCAAACTTCATGTGACCTTCAGATTAGCTCAATAAAAGTGCATAGAAAGAGAGTGCATTTTGGTAATATGGTGTATATATATAGTATGCACAAATATATACAGTACTATATACAGAATACTACCAAAATGGCAAAATTTTATAACCACCTCCTTGCATAATGACTGTTTCTGTATAAGCGGAAATTATTTCAACAACAACAACAACTGCACAAGATAAATTCCTTTTTACTACTGGGAACATGTGTGTCTGGAGATATACCCATATATATATACTGTGTATTTGTTAGGGTTTGGAAGATTGCACATAAAGTAGCATTTATTTTAAGAAACATAAATTAAGACATATCATGCAAGAGGTCAAGAGCTTCAGTTAATGTTCACATCAAACACCAGAGTGTGAAAAAGTGTGATCTCTGTTACTTTAACTGGTTGTTGGTCCCAGATGGGCTGCTTTGAGTATTTCAGAATCTGCTGATCTCATGCCATAGAATGATGTGGAGAAACATCCTGTGTGCAGAGTCTATTTGTCAGTGTGGGAGATACAGTAAGTGGACAATGCCCAGACTAGTGTGTGCTGACTAGAAGTCTATGGTACAACTGTGGTAAGGAGAAAAGCATCTCAGAATGAGAAAGACATTAAACCTTAAGGTGGATGAGCTAACACAGTTCCACTGCTGACAGTCAAGAACAGAAATCTAGGGCACAAAAGGTGGCAACTTTGCTGTATAGCTCATGTTATACCGAAAAGAGTGTAAGAAGAAAAAGAGTTTGTTTTATAGATTACATTTCGAACAGGATGCTAGTCACTGTGCAGAGGGATACGGGTGGCCTGCTTGCTGTGTCACTCTGAGTATTTATAACCATACTGTATTATTTAGATCCGCACAGTGGTGCCATTTTACAGCTTGTTTAACGCTCTTGCTTTTCTTCATGCCAGTATTTTATTAAACTCAACATGGTGAATTCAATGTGTGTGTGTGAGTAGACCATGGGAAATTATTTCGTACTGTCATAAATACACAGTGTTTAATAATAACTTGGTTTTTAATATATTCCTCCATAGGTCTTTTACATACCAGCAAGCAATGGAAAAGCAGCATCTGTAAAGCTGCAGCTGCATCTGTTCTCATTAGGGAGAGACACAACTTAGCTGACAGGCTGGTTCACACAGCATTTATATGATGCACTTATTTCACCATCATAAGTAAAACTGCGGGTAGAATAAAAATCCACAAGTGAAAAAGACATATTGGCTCAATCTCTTTTCATAATGAAACAGGCCCTAATGAAGTAAGCTTGGTTCTACGCCCTCCCCACATTCTCTCATGAAGATGATGGTGCAGGAGTCAAGAATTTATTATTATATGGTGTGACAGTCATGATAAACAATATTTTCCAGACCAGGAAAGTTATGAGAAATTAAACATTATGATTAAACTATTGTCACGTTAAAGGTTCCCAGTAAGCCAGAAAGACTCGAGTTCTTGTTTAGAGGAACTCTGGACTTCTGGAGACTTCTGTGAGACTTCATGGCCACAGACATCTATGATAAAGACAGAAAGATGAAATTCAGCCACAACACCCTGCAGGGCACAACCCAAACCCAGCACAGGCCAATTAAAGGAGTCTAAATGTTCAACATCTGCTCATTTATTAAATGTGTTTTAAACTAAATTATACAACAGTTCAAATCGAGTAATCTGATTGAAGAGGAGCATTCCACGTAAGTAATGATAAACAGACGGTAACAGCACTTTGCGTCTCAGGTGCTCTAATAATTGTTAATTACACTAACTGTCGGTCGCAGCATGGAAGATAGTAGTTCTGTTTGGTCTGTAGTACTGAGGAGAGAGCAGATAACAGCTGCCAACCAAAACCCACATTCAAGACCAGTGACAGAAGCACTTTCAGCAAGAAAACACACATCATCTTAAACAACTACTATCTATTTAGTAATTGCTTCTAAGGTATTCCGAATTGTCTCTGAACCATGTAAGTTGTTTTATTTACACATAATATGAGCTTAATATAAGGTCACGTAACACTCTCACTCACTCATCTTCTATACCGCTTTATCCTGTATTCAGGGTCACGGGAACCTGGAGCCTATCCCAGGAGACTAAGGGCACGAGGCAGGGTACACCCTGGACAGGGTGCCAAGGAACGCCAATTAGTCTAACCTGCATATCTTTGGGCTGTGGGAGGAAACCGGAGTACCCGGAGGAAACCCACCAAGCACGGGGAGAACATGCAAACTCCATGCACACTGAGCCGGGAATCGAGCCTGGCCTGAAATCGAACACGGACCCTAGAGGTGCAAGGCGACAGTGCTAACCACTACACCACCGTGCGGCCTGTCACATAAAACAAAGCCCTCCAAAATCCCTTTCTCACCCCTAATCAATGGGCATTACTTTGTGTGTTAAACAAGTGATTGTACACCCCTAGCACATAAAGTTTCCATTTAACACTATCTGGGATTTAAGACCGGACAGGGCTGTAGTTATCTCATGATAATATACGATGTCTGTGGAACTGTTGTATAAAATCAATATTAACTTAGAGGTTGTGCTTATTCTGTACATTACTCCATAAGCATTTCAAACTACCTGATTTGTGAGAAACATACCGTAACCGCGTAGTTTACTTTTGTTCTGGATCTTAGTGCATGGAAATGATACACATAAAAGTTCATGAATAAACACACAGACATTTAATTGACCAACGATACGTAATTAAGGTTGAGTTGGAGAGAATGGCTACATTGGTTAACTATGTTATATGTAATTATATTATAAATTATAAATATATTATATCCATGGAGGTGGATGGTTCTCATTGCAGTGGTAGTGTATATAGTGTTACTGCCACCCCAGCCCCTCTCCCATGCACATCTGCTCTTACTTACTGTTTGATGATTTGATAACTGGTTTTGAAAGGACTTTTTTTTTTCAAATGGAAAGAGAATTTTCATCCACGTTTATTTTATACAGATTTTTTTTTCACTTGGGGGCCAATATTTTTATAGTAAACTGTAATATAATAGGTTATGTACTATTCATATTTCTAGGTCTGTTTGAACACATAAAAGCTGAAACAATTTTCATACAAACTTTAAAATAATAAATTAAAATAAAACAGTAAATATACAGTAGCTAATAATACAGTCCAGAATATGACAAATATGTGATGCAGTCAGGGATTGTAAAAGTGAGTCTAGCCATAATTACTTACTAGTGATTTACCAGACGCTCAGGTCATAGCGTATAATAAAATGTGTTTCCTGTGGACCTCTACTGTTATCTTTAGTAAGAAGTTAACCTTTTTTGCACCTCACGTGTAAAGTGAAGTTAAATGGTCAATTTAGTTGCATCAACATGTACAGTAGATGAACTGTTTAACTGTGAATTGCCCAGATGTGCGCAGTAATAAAATATTGCAAGCATGAAATATTGATTGATAATATGTAATCAAATACAAGGTTAAGATTTATAAGATATAGTTAATAAGGTAATTATATGTTTTTTATAAGTTAATAAATTGTGACTTTAATTCTTGCAGAGGTGGGTAGTAACGAGTTACATTTACTTTTTGTGTGTTGTGTGTCTTTTTGAAAAAAAAAAAAAGACTTATATGAGTAGTTTTACTGCATAATACTTTTTATTAGAGTAGATTTGAGAAGAAGAAACGCTACTTTTACTCCGCTACATTCGACTACACTCGACTTGTTACTTTTCTAACCTTTTATTCTACACATTAGATTTTTTTTTTCACCAATCAGACATGGCAACAAGAATCACATGACTCCGTTTGACCAATCAGCCGCAATAACAATAACCACATGTAGTCACATGACCACACACAAACTGACTGCATAGCAAGAAAAAAAAAATCTTTTACAGACATAAAAAAAAAATCAGTAGACATAATATAATGTGATTTTTACACAATCTGTGTAAAGTGGAAGCTCAGTTTTCATGATATTAAGATCGCCTGCTTTAACACATGACTACAGCTGTCGATTTGTCTTCACCGGGTGAAGACGTATGCTTAGATGAGTGTGTTCTCAGAGCAACAGAGCTATGCTGATGCAGGAAAGAACAATCGTGTGACAGTTTCGACCACTTGATATACAACTCCTAAGAAAAAGTTCATGTTGTGTGAGAAATCACTGCAGATATTAGAGTAAGCCCCTCCCAGAGCGCAGTAGAGCATGGTACCGCCCATGCTGATGACCACTGTTACCAGGCACAGGGCAAGGAAGAACAAACAGGAGTCTTCACCCTCGTCATCTGTACATTAATATAATAGAAATGTTACACACTAAAATGCATCACACCAAGTATAAAACTCTAGCAAGGAAAATCATACCATTGTCCAGTAAATCATTTGTTTCAATGAAGTGGACTTTAAGCTTGGAGGAACTTCTGGTTGGAGAGGTATCGACAGGAGAGGATTCCTCTGGAGTTCTGGTTCTTTTCTTCAAGATGGAGATGAGACCGTTTGAGGTGAAGGTCTAGAGTCAGGGGAAAACATTAAATATTAAATACTGTACATCACCAAACACTGGGGAACAGGGTTAAATGGGTTTGTCCAATAAGTGCCAATCAGTTACAGATAAGTGATCATATAAGTCATTTTATAATTTGGGGTACATTTCACATAAACAGTGTTCTTTTTCATTACGATGAAAAGTGGTTCAAGTTAATAAATTACTTTAGTGTTACTTATCTGCTAGTTGCAACTTTTCTTTCAAATTAAATAATTGGTTCTCTATTGAGTTTTTTATAAACCATTTCACTAATAGAACTTCATCCTGCAACTCAAAATGATTTGTCCCAATGCAGAGTGACCCACATCAAGTGATGTCATTTCATTCTGCGGCATATATTTTGATCACACTTGTGCAGTTTCTTTCTACTTCTCCAAATATACACTCCTTCTTGCAGGATCAGCATCCCAACCAGTCTTCTATCTCCTCTTTTAATCTATTTAAAACACATTGATTTTTAAAATGTGTTGTGACACTTGTGGACTAATAACATTAATGATGTGGGAATAAATGACTGATTATCTATACCGATGTGTAACGTATTGTATGACAAGTCATTTGTCATATAATTATCATTATTTTGACCCATAATGTCAGTGCCAGATCTCACCTGTGTGATCACTGCTCATTTTAGTTTAGCAATATAATTTAATTAAAATCATAAAGAACAGAGAACATAACATAAATGATGGTCAATTCATATACTCAATAGTAGGGAGCTATTATAGATTAAATATTTCAAAAATATTTGAGAACACATACCATAATGTGTATAAAATGAAGGTCACAGGACGTGTTATGCTGGTCATCAAATAGGACAAATCATCATATTTGACTTAGAGGATGGACTTTTACAGTTTATTAGTAACGCAGTCGACAGAACGCAGACATTAATAAAGTGATATATTACAATTATTTTAATGAAAATAATGGTTGTTATTAATTATTTTTACAAGGAAGAAATCATCAGCTGCCAAGCAGACAAGGAAGAAACGCTCAATTGACTGGCATTATGACAATTTATAGGTGAAACACAGGATATACAATGTTTGTGTAACATTACATGCTGTATCTCAATAGATATCTAATGATATTTATCATGTAATTAATATTTTTTTTTTTTTAAATGGCTCCACAGACATGACATTATAGAATGACTCCAATACAGTACATCTCATACACGCTTCATTACTGATGTAATGTACAAGAGTCACCACATGGGGTCAGTAATAAAAAGTTTATTTATACACGTTGAACCATTTAGGCATTTTAGCCCTATAACTTAACTGTAGCGAATTAATGTTACAAAATCCCGTCAGTAAGACTCAACGAAATGCCACTGAAATATAATAATAATAATAATAATAATAATAACCCTTCATTCCTCCAACCACAGACTGGAGGAATGACTGGAGACGAGGCGTGGGAAGATCGCATAGAAGCTCATGGAGTCCTGGGGTCCGTATTAGAGACACTAGAGTGAAGGGAAGTGCGGCGTATCAGATCGGATCGAGGCGGGGCTGAATCTGGGGCGGGGCTGCACGTGTCGCTCCGCCCACCTGCCTTCTCATTCGAGGCGGGGCTGAATCTGGGGCGGGGCTGCACGTGTCGCTCCGCCCACCTGCCTTCTCATTGGACACGTAACTCCCACAGCTCATCTCATTGGTGGCAAAGTAATGACGTTAAACCTTCACTTCTGATGTTGTGTACTGCATGGTGAGTGGGTGCACCTGCTACATTTTATGTGTAAATTGGTGTTTTGTTACAGTTAAATTGTTAAATTTAATTGTTAAAGTGTTAAAGTTTTTTTTGTGTGTGCTTTTCAATGCATTTGAGATGATGTGTGTGCCCCAGTGCATGCGTGATGTCATGGATATAGTTTCCATCTATAAATATAAAATTCAAGATTCAAATAACATCATTAATCCCAGAGGGAAATTGCTTAAAGTAAGTCATGCATATATATATATATATATATATATACAATTTGCTGACTGTCGCGGATGATGTTTCACTGTAAACGAGCCTCGATGTAATAAGTGTGTATCATCATTACAACAGTAACTGTAAAGGGAATAACATTACTGTTCGTTTAAATGTACCTTTTCCTCAGTAAATTAAGATAAGATAAGATAAGATAAGATATGATAAGATAAAATAGGTCTTTATTAATGCCAAAGGAAATAGTTTTTCCAGTGGCTGCATATTTTAAAAGATACAAATACAATAGGAGGGGGAAACCCAAATATAAATAGTATAAAATATATAGAGAAAACTAAAAAACTACAGACTGTACAGAAAGGTGCAGAATTGTCTCTTGTAGATTTATGTTATTGCACCCATGATTATATTGCACATAATATTTGATATTCCACATAGAGTAGTAATGATATAGCACACCAGATAGCACACCCTGTGCACCACATTTTCTATTTTGTTTAGCTTGTTTTGTTTTGCTGTTATTCTCTAACTCTTACACTACCTATCAATTCTCTCTTTGTTTTCTTCACATAAACGAAGGGCTCTTTTAAGGGCCTTGCAAACATGCACAAAACAGTGTAAAGCAAGGGGCGGTGTGAGCAGTATTTAAAAGACTGGGATTAATAAAGTTCTTTGAATCTTAAATCTTTGTCTTGATGGTAAGTTTATAGAGCTGACATTTTTTTTTTTTACTAGATTTTGATTCAATATAGAACAAATGTATTTGTAATGTTTACCATTCCAGTATTTCCTGAGCTTTGCAACCGCAGGGGATTTTGATTTTACAGAGGTGAGTAAAAACTCTAATGTATATTTGCCATATAAATAGAAAGTAATTAGAAAGTATATATTTCCCCCCCCTCAGACAGACATGCCTGGTGTTAGGAGCTGGTGGTGTTTGCTTCTTTTGGAGAATTTCACCTTGAGGTTTATTGTCTTTCCTTTATTTCTCTACATTTTATGAACTAGCACTAAACATTTTGCTGAGGTGTCACTTATACATACTAGGCCTGTGCAATATAATAAAAATGATTAAAGTATTGTAAATGTACATATTGCGATATGCACAATCGCTTCAGTTTTTAATCTATTTAGGGTCATGAACAAAAGCACAAAGATTAACTTTTGTATGTTTAATAAGAATCAGTCAATTTTAAATTTTAAAGGCATAGCACTTATTATTTTGAAAACTTTGATTTACATAATATAAACATACCTCTCCTTTACTACATTTCATTACAGGTCTGAAAAAGAAAGACGTGCAACAAAGTGACTCAAGAGGAAAACTGAAAATAATGTAATTTAATTACACTTAATTTGACTTTTTTTGTCGTATTCTCGTAACATGTGTAGAATTAAGTGTCTTCTCTGCTATTCTTTTTAGGCACAAAAGGCAATCATGACTCCTGAGTTGCTTACAGTATGTGCTGGAATACTGTCCTGTTTCATTTAAGCAAATGAAGGGTTAATCCTTTTCCATATACTTTCCAGTTACCCATGGGGATCTTGGAAATGATATTGGAAGTGTTACATCCCTAGGGATGTATGCATATTAATATTCATTTGGGGTATTGTTTTTTCCCGCCCTTTGGGTGTGGCTGTCTGGTTCCTGTGCTGTGCTCTCTCACTCTCTGCTTGCTTGGCAGTTAAATGCTCCCAGGTGATGCCAATCAGAGGGTGGCTACAGACGGTGCTGCTACATAAGATCAGTGCACGCATTCCCGAGGAGAAGCTCACTTCACCCCTGCTCCAGAATTGTGTTAGGGGGCCTGCTATCAGATAATTGTTGTTGTGGTGCAAGTATCAATGATTATAGATAATGGTTCAGTGAGTAGCTTGTATGTTTATTTTCTCTAGTTGGTGCAACCTACTTTGATATATATTTTCTTTGTTAGAGGTACTAAGAGGTATTGTAACTTTTTTTTCTTTGTTATAGTTAAATGGGAAGCCGTAGAGAGAGGGTGCCCTTTTATTTTGTTTATCCCTGTTTTTCAGTTAGTAAGGGAGTGCAGGAAAGCCTTTGTTGATTATTTCTTTTATTTTGCTCGGTTAGGTTATTTAGTATTCCCTCAAACAGCTAAAGTGTGTTTTGTTTATGTTGGCCTTGACCCTCTCCTGAAATCATTTATTGCTGCCATGTTTTAGTACCCATAAATAAACCCTTGCTTAATTATCAAAAAGTGTTGTTGCATTTCTGGGGCAGTGGACTGAAGTGATCCTTCCACATTTTTGTTAATTTCTTCCTTATAAGTTTTATTTCTTTTGTTACCCTCACTCCCACCCCTGGACGTAAGGGAGAGGGGATGTAACAAGTGGGGGCTCGTCTGTTCGGTTTTCTAATTGGCTGTTGGTACTCTTCTCTCAAATTGCTTGACTGTTTTCGACTGTAGGTAGGGAGGAAATTGTAGACCTAGGGATAATAGAGTTTGATTTTACAACATTTACTCTTTGTCCTACTATTGAAGCTTTTAATCGGTGTAGAAAAAAAGATCTTATTTTAGTTGCAGAATTTTTCAATATTAACATTCAAAAAGATGTTACAAAGCAAGTGCTTAAGGAAAACCTGTTTGTGAAGTTAGTAGAGGCAGGTATTTTACCAGATGAGTCTGAGGATGGTGCTGGGGTTCGTTCTGAAGCAGTAAAAACTGCTGCTGCAGATTTGGATTTCAGCGCTGGATCTGTGCCTCATGAATCCAATGATGGCGTTAAAGTTGAAGGAAATGGATCTTTTGTTTAAAACACAGGAATGTGAGGCAGAGATGATTAGGCTTTGACTAGTAGAGACTCAAGCTGACCGAGATATCCAAATACGTAAGTTGGATCTTGAATCAAAGCGGCTGACTCAGAAACCAATTCCATCCCCACGTACTAGGCCCCCATCAGTCTCATTACCCTTAACCTATGCTGGTAGTACAGACACACAAGATTTTTCTCGTTTGCCTTCTAGTGATAGTTTTGATGTTAGCAGGTATATAAGACCTGTGCCTCCATTCAGAGAAAGAGAGGTTGGCTCGTATTTTGTAGCTTTTGAGCGGGTAGCTAGTAAGTTAAGGTTACTTATCTGGAGGACCAGCTTTAACTTATCTTGCTAGAGGACTTAAATTGTGTTCCTGCAAAAATTGTTGTACATTTAAATGAACAAAAAGTGACGTCGTTAGCTAATGCTGCAGTTTTGGCAGATGAGTTTGTGCTGACACACAGAAATGTCTTCTCGGCACATACGTCTGTCAAACGATGAATTTGGAAACTTTGGCTGGCCCGCATGTTGTTCATTCATCTAAAAGTGAGACCCCATCTAAATTTGGTCGTAAGTCGATAAATAGTGGTGAAAGAGTTTTTTTCTGCCTGGATCCAAATCATTTGATTGCAGACTGTAAGGCTTGGAAACAAAAGAAAATGACTTCCAAACCCAAAAATGTTGCCCTTATACAGGCTTTGTGTAACAAGAGTCCTCCTACCGATGAGAGTTATCAGCCCTTTTTATTTGAAGGCTCAATCTCTCTGTCTTCTGATTCAAATTTTAAGTCGATAACCATCTTGCGTGATACGGGTGCAGCACAGTCTATCGTATCTGCCGACGTCTTGCCTTTCTCAGATAATTCATTCACAGGTAATGACGTTTTAATTCGTGGAATTAACATGGACTGTGTTAATGTACCCCTTCTTACTGTGTACTTGAAAGCAGACATGGTGAATGGCCCAGTCAGGTTAGCTGTACGTCCACAGTTACCTGTTGAGGGGGTTGATTTGACTCTAGGGAATGACCTAGCATGTGGTACAGTCTTTCCTAGGCCAGTCGTGTCCCATAAACCAATTACAGCATGTAAACCTGATTTGGCAACAAATTTCCCTCTGCATTTCCCGCCTGTGCAGTTACTTGTGCCCAGTCAAAAAAATTTGGGGAGGTAGTGGATCTTTCAAACTCCTTTCTAATTAATGAACCTGACCCTGTAGAGTGTGTTTTGTCCATAGCTCCAGACCCTGACGCTGTAGACTCTGAAGGATTAACTTCTGAAGCTCCTCATAAGGCAGGTATCAAGCACTTATCTGCTGCCCAAAAAGCAGACCCTTCCCTAGCCAAGTGCATATTGGCTGCAAACAGCACTACCAAAGTGCCTAATACAGGGGTGGTTTACTTCTGGGAACATGGGTTGTTAATGCGTAGATGGAAGCCCCGGCAAGAGGATTTAGGTTGGCAGGAAGTGTGGCAGATTGTCTTACCTGCTAGTTATCGACAGCAAGTCTTGAAACTCGCCCATGAAAATGTCTTGTCTGGTCATGTAGGGATAACAAAAAAAACTACCAACGCATTACAAGGTACTTTTTCTGGCCTGGTATTTAAGTTAGCCGTGGCCAAGTTCTGTAAACCATGTCACGTACGTCAAATAGCAGGTCAACCCAATCAATAAATTTCACCTGCACCTCTATGCCCTATCCCAGCTGTGGGTGAGCCGTTCGAACGCTTAATTGTTGACTGTGTTGGACCATTGCCCAAAGCTAAATCAGGTCACCAATATATTTTGACTATCATGTGTGCTGCAACTCGCTTCCCTGAGGCTATTTCCATACGCACTCTGAAATCTAAGGTTGTTGTGAAGAAGTTGCTTAGATTTTGTACAACTTTTGGATTGCCAAAAGTAATTGAGTGATCAAGGGACAAACTTTATTTCTAAGGTTTTTAAACAATCTCTTGAAACACTTGGCATAAATCACCAAATGTCAACTGCATACCACCCTGAGAGTCAAGGGGCACTCGAAAGATTTCATTAAACCTTGAAAAATCTGCTGCGTCGATATTGTATAGAGACTGGGAAAGACTGGGTGGAGGGTCTTCCTTTCCTGATGTGTGCAATAAGAGAGTCAGTGCAAGAATCCCTTGGCTTCAGCCCCTCTGAACTCGTTTTTGACCACACAGTTCGTGGCCCGTTAAAGTTGCTAAGTGAACAGTTGCTGAATCTAAGTTCTAAACCCAATCCTGTCGATGATTGTCACCTCTATCCGTGAGGGGCTGCACAAATCACAAAATCTTGCCAAACTTCATCTTTCCACTGCTGAAGGCTCATTTTGACAAGAAGTCGGTAAAAAGAGACTTTCAGCCGGGCAATCCTGTGCTGGTTTTACTTCCATCCCCTGGTTCTATGTTGCATGCAAGGTTCTCCGGGCCATATCTGGTTGAAAAGAAGTTGAATGAGAAACTTTCTTGTTGCCACTCCAGACAGAAAGTGTAAAAGCCGTGTCTGTCATGTAAACAGACTGAAGTCCTATGTGGATAGGGCTCCCTCTGAAATGTCTGAGGGTCAGGCTAAAAATTCTCAACTGCCTGCCTCTATTGCCACTGTGAGTGTAGTGGCAAACTACTCTTTAGAAGAGGATGGTTTGTTGAACAGTGACGTTCCCCTTTCATCTACTCATTTGAAGAACTCGGTCATCCTGAAAGAACTGCCACAGTTCCTCTCATTTGGATGAGAAACAGTTTAGGAATTTAACCAAGTTGTTGAATGCCTTTCCTACCTTATTTAGTGATGTTCCAGGTAGAACCACATTGTGTGTTCATGACATTGATGTTGGGGATGCTACCCCTATTAAGCAGCATCCTTACAGGGTAAATCCACAGAAACGAATGATCATGCAGACGGAGGTTGAATATATGCTGCATCATGACATTGCTGTGCACAGCCAAAGTCTGTGGAGCTCTCCTTGCTTGCTTGTCCCAAAGCCTGATAATACTTTTAGATTTTGCACTGATTATCAAAAGGTCAACAATGTAACAAAACCTGACCCATTCCCCCTTCCTAGAATGGAAGATTGCGTAGACCGAGTAGGGGTAGCAAAATATGTCACCAAATTGGATTTGCTAAAAGGCTATTGGCAAGAGCCTCTTACAGCACATGCCTCTGAAGTTTCTGCATTTGTCACTCCTGATAGTTTCTTACAGTAAAAAGTACTAGCATTTGGGATGCGAAATGCACCTGCTACATTTCAACGGATGATGCATCAGATACTATCAGACGTGCCAAACAGTGAAGTGTATCTGGATGATATTGTAGTGCATTCAGATAACTGGACAGACCACCTAAAAACCATTGAAAAGGTTTTCAAGCGCCTGGCGGCAGCTTCATTAACCCTGAACCTTGCCAAATGTGAATTTGCAAAAGGAGTCGTCACCTACTTGGGTAAACGGGTAGGCCATGGAATGATTAAACCTGTTGAGGCAAAGATTTCAGCCATCCTTGAATTCCCTGTGCCTTGCAACAAACTTGAACTTAGACGTTTCCAAGGTATGACAGGATACTACCGAAGTTTCTGTCCCAATTTCTCTACCCTCGTCTCTCCACTCACAGATCTCCTCAGTATCAATCGAAAGTTCTTATGGAACAAGGATTGTCAGCTGGCATTTGAAGCTGCCAAATATCTGCTTTGTCATGCACCTGTCCCATCTGCTCCAAACTTCAAAGTACCCTTTAGGCTGCAAGTGGATGCAAGCGCTGTAGGAGCGGGAGCAGTCCTGCTACAGGAAGATGAATACCATATTGAACATTCTGTGTCCTATTTCTCTAAAACGTTCTCAAACACAGCAGAACTATAGTGTAATTAAAAAGGAGGCATTAGCATTGTTGTTTGCTTTACAGCATTTTGATGTGTATTTGGGAAGTAATTCCAATCCAATCATTGTGTACACTGACCATAAGCCTCTAGTGTTTCTTTCTCGAATGTCAGGTTCCAACCAAAGATTGCTGCGATGGTCTCTTGCTGTCCAAGGATACAATCTGGACATTCGTCACAAGAGAGGTTCTGAAAATGTTATGGCCGATGCTCTTTCGAGAGTATGAAATTGTTTCTTGTTGACCCTTTTACAGCTGTGCTGAGTAGTGTGTGTGTGTGTGGGGGTGTTATTCTTGGTTTATATTCTTGGTGGTGGGGGTGTTGCATCCCTAGGGATGTATGCATATTAATATTCATTTGGGGTATTGTTTTTTCCCGCCCTTTGGGTGTGGCTGTCTGGTTCCTGTGCTGTACTCTCTCACTCTCTGCTTGCTTGGCAGTTAAATGCTCCCAGGTGATGCCAATCAGAGGGTGGCTACAGACGGTGCTGCTACATAAGATCAGTGCACGCATTCCCGAGGAGAAGCTCACTTCACCCCTGCTCCAGAATTGTGTTAGGGGGCCTGCTAATAGATAATGGTTCAGTGAGTAGGTTGTATGTTTATTTTCTCTAGTTGGTGCAACCTACTTTGATATATATTTTCTTTGTCTGTCACACAGTCTGTCTGTCTGTTTCAGCATTTGCAGACCCAATGACCATCGTCCCTGCATTCAGCAATGGAGTTCCTTGACTCTCAGCACTGTTCTTGGTGAAGCGTGTCTAGATGTCAGAAATCACAGCAAATCTGTCTTTATAAGTCCCACAAGTGGAAAATCTGCATTGTCATTGCAGAAAAGTAGACAGTGCAAGACAGCTAAAATAAAAACTGTACCAAACGTACAGTATAAAAAGTGCACTATACAAACAATCTGGAGACATGAATATGAACACGTGTTTTGAAAAATATTGGTGTCTATGTGTGTATATATACATGTTTGTATGTAAAAATAGACTGTATGTATATTATGTACAGAGTGGATCTACATGGAAACACATAGAAACTACCATGGTGTACTGGATGGTGTATTGGATGTGTGTGTGTTAGTCTATATGTGTGTGGGGTCAGCTGCAGGGACTTTGTTGGAGAGTCTGACAGCGATTGGAAGGAAAGACCTTCTGAATCTCTCCTGTTTGGGGGTTGGGGAGCGGTGGAGCAGTGAGCAGAGAGAGTGGAAGCAGTGTGAAGTGTAGAGGAAGTGTCTGAGGTGGGGGTAGGGGTGCCTGTAGCAGACATTAGGGGGTATATGAGTGAGGGCAGTATGGGTGGAAAGGCAGGGGCAGATGAATCAAACCTGTTGAACAAGTGATTTAGTTCATTTGCTCAACTCACATCCCCCACAACCAGAGAGCGCTGTTCTTTGTGTGCCTGTGTGCCCTCTATTGGCACTTTTGGCAGTGTTCTATTGCCATGGCATTGATGGCAGAATGGCAGATACTGTAATGCAATTAGGCCGGCTTTTCACAACATATAAATGCTGTAGAGGTGGCCAAAAAGTGTGATGCTGTCCATTGTGACTGTATGTAAGGGAGTGGCATTGCATGACTACAGCACAGTGCTGTGCATAAAAGCAGACCGACCCACGCAGGAGAATCATTTCTCAGCATTTTTAAGAACACACATGAGGATGGCCTCCGTAAAACAAAAGAAGACATTGGAGTGCCCAGTGCAGTAGCAAATCACTCGTGCTTCACTGCGCAAGCTGGACACCCAGTCTGCTAAGGTTCGTCATTGCCATAGTACATATGATATTTATATAAACCCATTTAGAGTGAGGTTCATGTAAATTTACCATTCTTTATTTGTTTATCTTCTTACAGTGTAAAATTACAAGTGTGCTCCAAAGCTTCTTTTGCCTGTTAGACGTGAGAATGCTGCAGACCATCAGGGAGTGTACGGTCCATCAAGCCCGCAGAACAGAGCCGGACTGGAACTTCATGAACTGATGGCATTCATTTCAATTCTGTTTGTGAGAGCAATCATGTGTCCCATTGGTGCCAACAGTATATCTACGAACCTTATATCACAACCAAGCCAGAAAAATTTGGGATCAAGTTCTGGATGGCCACAGATTTGAAGACCAAATATGTCTGCAATGCATAATGCAGCAGCAGGCAAAGCAGTTTGAGTTTTGGGAAAGGTCCCCAGTCGTCAGAAGGGAGAGAGGTTGGCAGAGAACGTGGTCATGAATCTGGTGAAGCCATTTTTGGATGATGGTAGAAATGTCACGACGGACAATTTCTTTACTTCACTGTCGCACAGACTGCTGCAGTTACTGGACACGGTGAATAAAGTCCGGCATGAACTTGCAAAAGACACTGCACGGGGAGAGGTATTCTCCACTTCAGTGCTTAGAAGTGTGTGTGTCTCCTTGACAATTTATGCACCTAAAAAAAACAAGACTGTGTGTGTTCTAAGTTCCATGCACCAAGACGTGGCAATCGGTGACAGCGGAAGAGGAAACCCAACATAACAGACTATAACCACATGAAGGTATGTGAATGCGTGTATAATTTTACATCAGTGTTTTCTGATGTATACTATACAGGCCTATAGAAAAAAAAGCACATATACTCATGACTCTCTCTCTCTCTGCTTTTACAGTGTGGTGTAGACGTGTCGGACCAAATGGTGCGGATGTATATCGTAAGAGCAGCAACACGCAGGTGACCAGTAGCGTTTTTTTACAATATGCTGGACCTGGTGGCGGTGAATGTCTACATTTTTTACAAGGCATGTACTGGGTGGACAGGCAAAAGATTGTTTGAGTCTTCTAGCTAAGGAACTCCATTGCCGATTCATGCAACACAAGGAAATACTGGCACAGAGGCAGGTTGAAGCTGCTGCTGCTGCTGTGCCAGGGACTGTACAGACAACACAGTGCAACAGGAGCCGCAGCTTTTTTCGAATTTACCTGTGCAACATGTCAGAAATTCACCTGTGCCAAATGCGGGGATGATGGACACTGGGTGTGAAAACGCTGTAAAGTATGAAACACTTTAAAATAAAACAGACTCGTGTATCCATATATTGTGAATGTGTGTCTTTTGTATAAATACAGCAGGCATTTCTGAAGGTTTCCATGTCACACACAAAGGTTCGGCCTGCCTTGGTTTAAGCTAACAAATGCAAATGTGCCAGGCCTCACAGGTAATGGGTGTGTTTACACAACAAAAGCAAGAGAACAATGGAGCTGACAGCATGTTAAAAAACCCAGCAGGGGTGCTAGTAGGTGTGAGGTCCTGGGAATTTACGCAAATTTGCGCAGGCTTAGGGCCTGTCCACACGGAGACGCGTTTCGCTGTATACGTATAAAAAAAATTTTTCGTATTGCCGTTTCATCCACACGGATCCGGCGTTTAAGGAGACTGCAGAGGTGGAACAAAGTCATAGTTTGGCAAGTCACAAGTAAGTCTCAATTCATTGCCCTCAAGTCCTGAGTCAAGTCCCGAGTCAAGACAGGCAAGTCCCGAGTCAAGTCCAAAGTCCAACGGTTTGACTTTCGAGTCTTTTCAAGTCTTTTTAGCAGAAAAATAAAATGTATACAGATTATGTATAGTTGTAAGATCTGTATTTATTAAACAAACCTTTTTTTATGAAAGAACATTGCTCAGATACATAAAAATACAAATGTTAGTAAATGCTAGTAGCAATGTAAAATGATAGCACATATTCTTAATGATGTAGGCTACTTCATACAAACAATAACGTTGTTTTCTTCACATAACATTAAAGAACTTTGCTCCCTACCTTGTGTGATACACTCATGTAGGCTACCTCATGCTGTGTCGAAGTTGGTTCCCCCATCAGGATGCGTTTTTTTAGCCCCACCCCCTTGAAAAGGCCACAGGGAACGCGCATTTAGGAGAAGGCTCGCCCGCGAAGGGTTATGCGCGGACCACTGAGATTCTACAGAGCGCGGTAAAGAATAAAAAGGACAGTGTTTTTTAATCCTTGACGAACTCTAGCGAGATAATTAGCATTTTATCCGTGTGATGTCAATTCACTAGGTCACATTATTTGAATAAACCCAAACTGCATATGAAAGAAATCAGCAAATCATGGGTAGTGTATACCAGTGATTAAATATAAACAATACAACGCATGTACTGACATGTTTACAGCCTACAAGTGACTCAGCCGAGGTTCATCATTCTAAATATGTCCAAGATAACAAGGGAAACACATCCTGATGGCTAGAGTTCGTCAGAGGATTAAAAAACGCTAACAATTTCCTTTTTGGCCTTTACTGCGTTCTGTAGAAGCTCAGTGGTCCGCGCATAAAGACAATTTTTTATAGCCAAACGAAGCTACCTTCGGTATCATTTCGCGAACTGGCGCGTGCATGTTGTTGTCACGTGTTGGATGCTGTCGAATCAAAAGAAGCTACCGTACTTTGATTGGATGTCGTGCCGAATGCGCGCATGCGCTCTGTCACACACACGCGCACAGACAAATAAACAGAGATAGAGCGGACCGTGTTAACATACTTTTTATCTTTGGGCTTTTTATGGGAAGTAGCAAGTCTTTACAAGTCAATAGGCGCAAGTCCAAGTGAAAGTCCGAGTTATTTATGTTAAAGTCCAAGTCGAGTTGCAAGTCTTTTTATATTTTGTCAAGTCGAGTCTAAAGTCATCAAATTCATGACTCGAGTCTGACTCGAGTCCAAGTCACATGACTCGAGTCCACACCTCTGGGAGACTGAAAGCGCTATTTTTTCAAACCGGGTCCCAAAGTGGATAAATCTGAAAACCACACCCTTGCATCTTCGTGTGTACGGCCAATCCGTATATTTTGTGAAACGATGATGTCATCACATCACGTGTCAGCTGCGTCACACGTAACAGCAACAACAATATTGGCGGACTACGTGATTGTGTTCGTGTTGCTACAAAGCCTACTAGCTTTATTACAGCAAAATCTATTGCTTCTATGCAACTGTTATGAGCAACAAGCGATAATGGTACCATTACAACAACACCATCTTGGTTCGTATACAGCGCGCAAGGTTATTTGCATGCTCAAAGTCTTCTTCTCCGTGTATAGTGTATCTCTATGGCAGAATTACAGCGCCTCATACTGGTCTGGCATATATACTACACCGTTTTCAGTGGTTTCGTGTGTACGCAGATATTTCTTAAACGACGCCTTCGTGTGGACGGAGTCTAAGTAAATCTGTTTTTTTTAGTTTACTCCACCAAAACTATCCTTCCATGACTGGTGGAACTAACTAGCCGTGACTGGCAGTTAGCGATCAACAGTTAGTGTGTTGTTCTCAGGTTTCATCTCAAATAGCATTAAACGGAAAGCTAGATTGTTACGGTGTACAATCTCTTGTTTTACACAACGTAGGTTAAAGAGGGATTTAAGATTCAGCCTTGTGTTAGAAGCTAGTTGGCGGTCAAAAGAACAACATGACGGTTCAAAAAGACTTATAAGCAATTACTAAGCAGAGTTTTTTTTAAATGACTTAACATCGTCAGATGTGTGTTCTTGCCGGACGTGCTTATGTTCTATAATACATTATATGCATAACGAGAAGGTAGGCACGGCTCTATGACCTTGGAGTATGTCATTAAAGGTGATTGTGACACTTCCTACTGTTACATTCCATGACAATGCCTGAGTGACTCCTGCTATACCACCCACTCAAACACCGGCCACCAGCAGCAGGCAAAGCAGTGTTTCTGTTTTATATATCTATAGAAGAATACAGTTGTAATCTATTCCGTAGTAAATCACTCTGCTCTTTTTATATTACTAAATCTAAGTTACTTTATTTCCTTGTATTTTTTAATATGTACTTATTTACAGTTATACATGCATGCAGGTATGTGATCTGAGAAAAGCTTCTGTGTTTTTATTCAGTCCAAACAAGTGAAACGTTGTTGCTTTTTTCATAAGGGCCTGTCTGTTATATAAGAGGCCCACGCCCAAGTGATCAGCAAGTCATTACTTACCCTCAAGAAGTTTTCCACAAATTCCTGCAGCTGTCTGTTGGTGATATTATAACATTTAGTTTTTCGAGACTGAGTGGACTAACCAATGGAGCCACATAAATGGAAGCAGATACTTGGCGGTTAAGTCACTGTTTTACGGAAATGAAAAGCTGTTAACATCCTTAGTCAGGCTACAGAAAAGACTAAACCTTTTGATTGTACATAACAGACACAGTTATGAAAGTAAAAACTCCCTTTTTTCTCTATGTAATCACCTGCTACACTGATGCACTTATCACAGGGATTCACTAGTGCTTGGATACATCAAAGTAAAAAGTTTTCTCAGTTAAAAAAAAATAAAGCAGCCATGATCGGACTGCCTGTGTCATTTCTGGAACACTGGCCTCCCAGGAACTCCTTTGATGCCAGAAAAATGTGAAAATAGCTTTGAGCGAGGTTAGGACTGTGAGGGATGGTACAATAACTCTCTGCCGAGTTCCTGTAATATGCAAGTGGTGTTGGTGAATGATGGTGTGTACAGATGCGTCTCTTCCGCAAGTTCGTGATAAGCTACTGAGAATCAGGTGTTCCACTCTCTAAATGTCTACAGGAACGACTGCAGTGAGCTCTTAGCCACCTACAGTCCAGCCTTCTACTTGTACCATTCGAATGTTTTACTGCGTCTAAGAGTCTCATCACCATTATGTGCTTGAAGTCTTCTGGGAATGTCAAAGACTTTTACTCCATTTTTCACCAAAAATCTTTTCCACAAAAACTAACACATAAAATCACTTTACAAGCTTTTTTCTACAACTCCTGTGTGCAAGTTGAGATCTTCACAACACAGCTTACGACGAGTCCTCTTACCTCCTCAACTTTAATGAGCTCAGCCACTTCTTCCCTAGATAACTTTTGTCTTCCAGGCACCTCCTTCTGCACCTCCTCCGTCAAAGCTTCTTGCCCCAGAGCCTCTCTGTCCTCTTCATCTCCTTTTTCCTCTTCTGGGTCCTCTGTCCAGTCCTTCATTTTAAGAGGATTTTCTGCACTTATCTGCTGAACAGTAATGCTCTCCTCGGTCACTTGCTTTCTCAGTGTCAGATCCAACATGTTACATTAAAACATACACACACACACACACACACACGCTTCAAACCTGAAATCCCACCCTATTTTCAGTCATTTTGTAAGACTGGACGATCTTTATATCTTACCTTTTTCACATTGCAATAAGGTCTGGGGAAGAAAAAGTAAGTGTGAGTTTAGACATGTGATCCACACATTTAAATACATTTACACTCCAGGACGTATGTGGCAGCTCTGCAGTAAAAGTCAAACGACAACACATAAAAACCAAGGAAAAGCCTAAAATCAGAAATTCAGGTATGCATTATTAAAAAGGTGTGGTTTCTTGCCTAGACATGATTTTTTGGGAGGCTGGGATGATAGCCGTGTTCACCCTGTCTTCCAAACACATTTATATGAACATTGCTCAATGAAAACCATCATCAGAATGTTTTCAGCTTTTACAAATAAACCCAAAACTACCCCATTTTATGGTCATGGGATGAACATGTACTGTATATGTGCAGGACTGGGACAGAGATCATGATTTTATACCTTTGGTGTGTTCTGCAGATGAAATTCAGTGCATTCATGCACTTTGTCTCGGTCTCAGTACAGGGGATCCTCACAGAAGAAGAGATTTTTGCTTGAGAAACAGCCTTGCCCTGGGATTCTGAATGCAACCATGAAAATACACACACACACACACACATACACACACACACACACTTGGATATAAAACTCCTATTCCATATCCAATAACATCTACTTATCTACTATAATATTATTATAAAGGGTTTTTTTTCTATTAAATAAATAAAAGTTATGTTTAAAGGGTGTTGATTTTAAGCTGATGTTTTTCAATCATGGTAATGTGTGTTGGCAAGTTATCATTTAACTTGCATTAATACATTAGTATATGTACATACTGCTAAGGAAAAGAGAAAACTTGACTTAAACCTCAAGGCAGTTTAGACTTTTAGGACACAGATTTTTAGCACGATTACTGTGCCTGTTCTGAAGCCCTTTTCATTTTCTTACCTCCAGCTCACTTACCCCAGTCCTTCTGCATGGAAGCAATATTGGAAATCAGTCTTTCATGATAAAGCATCTCCAAATGCAGGAACTGAACTGCCCACTGGTCTGGCAGCATCAGTGAGTTAAAGGCAACACTAGTAACAATGATCATAGTTTGTAATGTCTACAGCTTTATATTTTATATTCATTGCACAATGTTTTTATAAAAGGATATCTAAACCTTAGTGAGGTGCTAAACCTCAACGGCCCCACCCTCATTAGCCTTCCTCCAGCCTCATAATTATAACCATAAACAATAAGAAACAAAACTGGTTTATGGAAATTACTGTAAAAACTAGACAATAAACTGTAATCATTGCTACATGAGACAGTATTTATTTCTGATTTATGTATATTGCTATTTACACACTATTAATAAAATTTATATTGTGTTTTTGTGCAATCTGACGTAAAAGGATACAGTTCTCTTCATAAAAATAAGCTTCTGCTATCTATAAAAAAAAGATGTATAGAACATGTTAAGGAAATAAAGTCTCCTAATTGACTCATTTTCTGCCTCCAAAATGCCTACTAATTAACTTATAATGAATTAATAATGTTTGGCTACAGTCTTCCTACAGGTTCAAGTGTTAATCCTAAAACAGTTTAATAAATTGATCGTGTGTAGGCCAGAAATCTGGTATAAGGTAGCAATATAATTTAGTTTGCACATCAAAAAAGCAGTTTCTCTAGCTGTAATTTTGCACAATATAATTATATTATCACAATATAACCCCAAGCATTTGAGTTCACATGTAATTTGAATGCCTTTAGGTGAAAGGACAATAATGCATATGAATGCTTCTATTAGGAGTAAGCTCTTCAGGATACAGCTTTACAGCCACACATTGCATGTGCTTGTGGTGTCATCTCCATAAATATTCTGTAGTCCATTTTGAGACCATCAAATGCAACAAAGGGGATTTTCAAAGAGTTGGATTTAATGATGGCACAGACGTCTGCCACTTGGAATGTTTTGGGAAGTAAAAAAGTGCCATGATTTTCATTGCATCACTGAAAATATACTGTCCTAATTCTGTCCTATTGTCCTCTTGTCCTATAGTAGGGTGAGTATTATTCATACCTACTGCAGAGCAAGTATGCAAAAGTGGGCATAATGTACTAACAGAGCTCATTCAAAGTAACTCTTCATCTGTACAAAGGTAATACTCAACATAGTATTGTAAGCCATGCATTTGCCCTATTGTTGAACCCAGCTCCCTAAAGTTCTTCATCCATCTGTATTATCTCCATAAACATTCTGTAGTGCATGTTTACCATCAAATGCAAAAAAAAAAGAATTTTCAAAGAATATTTGAGAGTTGGGTTCAATAATGAAATTGTTTTGTGTCTTTGTGTGTTTTAATTGTTTGGGTATTGTTAGGCCGATTTGAACTTACTTTTTTGAGTAGATGAAACGTTGGGCCAAGTCAACCAAAGAGAAATATATAATTAATTGAGTCCACAGCCAATTTTATTTGAACTGACCTAATACTTGGTATCAGTATCCTTCTACCGATATATTTACAATCTCACCTCTAAACATGTCCAAACCACCTCAGTCTGGCCTCTCTAACTTTATCTCCAAAACTTCTAACATGGGTTGTCTGTCTGATAGACTAATTCCAATCCATCCTCGTCACTCCCAAAGAGAACCTCAACATCTTCAGCTCTGCTACCTCCAACTCTGCCTCCTGTCTTTTCATCAGTGCCACTGTCTCTAAGCTGTAGAGCATCGCTGGTCTCACCACTGTCCTGTACACCTTTCCTTTCATTCTCGCTGATACTCTTTTATCGCACAACACACCTGACACTTTTCTCCACCCATTCTAATCTGCTTGTACTTGCCTCTTCACTTCCATTCCACACTCTCCGTTGCTCTGGACTATTGACCCTAAGCATTGCACTTTCTTTACCTCTGCCGCCTTTAGCCTCACCATTCCATCATACCTCCACCTCTCTTGATTTTCCTCCACCTGTTCCTTGCTCTCAGTACAAAGCACAATGTCATCTGCAAACATCATAGTCCATGGAGACTCCTGTCTAACCCCATCTGTCATCCTGTTTATCACCAGAGCAAACAAGATGAGGCTCAGAGATCCTTGATCCAGACCCACCTCCACCTTGAACTCTTCTGTCACACCTGACATCTCACCCCTTACAGCCCTCGTATATGTCCTGCACCACTCTAACATACTTTTCTGCCACTCCAGACTTCCTCATTCAACACCACAGCTCCTCTCTCAGCACCATGTCATATACTTCCTCTAAATCCACAAAGACACAATGCAACTTCCTGTTACCTTCTCTGTACTTCTCCATCAGAATCCTCAAAGCAAATACTGCATCTGCATCTCCCACTACTCTTTCCATCAGCTTCACTGTATGGGTCATCAACTTTATTCCTCTGTAGTTGCCACAGCTCTGCACATCCCCCTTATTATTATTATTATTATTATTATTATTATTATTATTGTTAATAATAATAATTACATTATTGTACTGTATATTTATATTTCAGTGTACAATTTAACATTTAACAGCTAATTAAACCCACCTGATGTAACGAGCGAGGCAGGAGCATGTGGTCAGTGTGTTCACCCAGAGAGCTCAGTGTAGCCAAAAAGGCAGGACTGGGCCCTGGAGTACCTACAGCACAATCACACCACTATGTCAATCACCACAATCACATCATTATGTCAATAGACTTATATCATCAAGCCATCAAAGACAAATATGATTTTAATATACTGTAAGTGAATGGGTCTGCCTAACATAAATCTGTTTAGGGCCTTTAAGAAGCTAAAGGAAGTCATGTAGCCCTTAGCTGATAAACCAGGTTGTGGCACTGGATATATAAAAGAAGTACCCTGGTCAATTCATTCGTTTGTTCTGGTACTGATTCTAAAACTAAAAGACGATTGTTACAATGAAAACTTCAAAATATACAAAAGCAAGTACAAAAAATGTTATATCAAATATACATGGCATGCAGTCACCATGTACGAGCATGCAACCTTGTTCCATTATATGTTTAATCAAAAAAAATGTTTGACTATTTACCTTTAATGTTAAAATTATTTAAAATATATATATATAAAACATTGTAATGAACAAAACACAAAATGGACAAAAGTCTGCAGCTAAAAAAATTCTGCTACACATCACATCATACAGTGAGCTCACAGACGTATGCTTCTTTAGCAAGTGGAATGCCTAAGGCTAAGTTTACCTGATGAACTGGTATCTAAAGAGACCCTCATGGTGTCATCCTCCTCTACAGTGGAGATCTCTTTTTGGTTGTTATGTATCGTGTGTTTTTTTTTTTATTGTTCCTGTCATTATCAACTTACCACGGTTCTCATCAGAAACAGAGAAGTTGGAACCGACAATTGGTTCTGTATTGCTGGGACACAGAGTGACACCGTCATCCTGTCGGCGTAGATCCTTCTCTGTTTTAGGGTCTCCCATAACGTTAAAATATTCCCGCAGATTATCATTCCTTATTTAATGTTCAGATCTGCAAAAAAAAATAAAAAATACAATATTATTGTGAATCATTCTATAATTTGGGGTACATTCCATGTATGTTAATAACAAGTATATTCTTTTCCAAAATATCATATTTCACCATTAATGGACAGCACGTTACAATATTGCACAAACATTATGTGCATCCTATGTGTCACTCAGCTTGTGAATTGTCATTATGGCTTCAAACTGGGTGTTTCTGTCATGTCCACTTTTGCAGCTGAGCATTATCTTGATTTCGAAATCTATATACTGTAAATAATGTCTGTACACTGGTCAGAACTCGCTTTTTTAATGATATCTTTATATTTCATGCATTGACCTGAACCCAAGTCTCTATGATTGTATGTATATCTGTATTTATGTCTGTTCAGCCAGATACGCACAACATAAAACTGCCTGTACAGAATTTAATAAAAAACTTCGGCTGTGGTTAGGTATTGGCCTGACAGTAATCCTGCAACATAAATAAAATAAAAATGTACTGTAGAAGGGACATGAGCAGTTTTGGGTGTGGCTATACACTTCACTCAACCGAGGTAATCAGATCGATAGTTTACTGTGTGAGGATTGAGTATGTGCAAGACACAGATGCAGGAAACAACTATAATGCATCTACAAGCTGCCAAAAACCTTGAGAAACAGAAACGAAACCACAACACAACATAGCTTGGCAAGGCTCGTGCATTACGCAATCTCAACCTTCAAAGAGGGAATGGCCAGATCAATGTAAGTTTATTCTTCCTGCGGGAAGTTTGTCTTATATGTTCTGAAACCGTGGCGTTACAGGCAGACATGTATGTGGGCTTTACCCTGAAATAATAATATCACTGATTGCATTAAAGTTAAGTTAAGCCTTTATGTGTCACATATACATTACTGCACAGTGAAATTCTTACTTGCATGTCCCCGCATAACGAGGCTCAAAGTGCAGGGTCGGCTATGATACAGGGACCCTGGAGCAGATAGGGTTAGGGATTTAAAGCTCATCAGCTTATTTTTAGTTTTAACCTTTTTTTTTTTACGAACAGTTCTTTCCCCATCAGTGACGGGTACTAATGTAAAGAATGAATACAAGCATTAGAGTTAACAATAACTATTTTGTAATTTATTTTAAAAGTCTAAATACTAAAAAAGAGGAATATTTTAATAGATTATCTCTTTTACATAATTTAAATACGAACATCAATTCATTGATATTCACATCTGCCAAATGACTCACATCACATGATCTCATTATTCTCTGTGGAATACAGTTTAAATACACTGTGGTAAGTGTTCTCTCACTCTCACAAAAATAGTTGATGTTAAATAGCTCTTTGTATTTTCTGTCAGCTATTTTATTTACTCTGTTATGGGTTTAAGATTCTTTAAAGTTTTAGTTCTTTGTTTGAATATGATGTTAAACTGTTCATGAAAATAAGAGACGTCCGTATCCAGGTGAGACCTAGCACTGACATTATTGGTGAAACTAGGGAAATTGTTACCCAGTAGTGTAGATAACCAGTGAACATTCCTACATCTTAAGTGTTATCAGTCTACATACTGTATGTCACAACACTCATTATACATGTAGCTATAATTTCACTTTCTCACTCACCAACACATAAAATGTAAAATTTCTTCTATTAAGAAAGAATATGGTTCTGTGTTTGTCTACGTAGGTGAAATGTACCACAAATAATAAAATAATTCTTATTTTCTGGCCTTAAAAAGCTTATTATTAAGCTATAATATTACTGTTGTTAAAAGCATAACATTTAAAAAAAAAAAGTACTGAAAATGAAATGAAAATGAAAACAAGTCAGTTTGCTTAGACCGAGCACGAGTTCATGTAAAAGTCATCTTGACCTAAGAACTCTCAGTCGAGTAAACTGCAGAGTCACATTGTAGCATAAAAGGCAACATGGTATAGCCATGGGTATATTTATTATTCTGAGGTTCAGAAACGCACTGCAAATTCTATTGAAATAGCTAAAATAATATATTTTTTACCCGTATGAAAGATGTTCTTTTTTGCTTTCTTATATGCGAATACATAATGTGTAGGCCCTGAACATTACCGACGCAGCCTAAGCAGCATAAATCACTGCTGCATTTATTTCCCACTCTGTCTCTTCACTCTGTCAAACAGCCTGTGTGTGCTCTTCTGCATTTCACTACAGAACTAAATGCCCCCCCTCCCCTGCCGCAATGCCGCAATGTATTTTATGTTATAAGCCTACTTACATTCTTACATTTGCATTGCAAAGCAGACACCATGAAGCCCTGCAGCTGCGCCCGTTGTCCAGCGGTGTTCTGTACGCAGCTCCATACATCTGGAATCAGGCTTGTGTTTTGGCTTGTACAGCTGTGTAGTTGTTTTCAATGTGGACTAGACCAGGGGCGGATACTCCAAGGCCTTCATCCATTACTTTAGTAAGTTTGTAGTGCCACTTGCTGGCTCCCTGGCAGAAGTGCGCCATGTGGATGAAGACTTCTCTTAATAGTAATCTTTCAGGAACACCATTTTAAGGGGACAGGCATGTAGTACAACAGTTATTGTTACCTTATGTTCACTCCACGTCTCCTCAGAGCAGCACAGCTAGGATGGAGACAGACACTTTAGGATGGAGAGGAAGCGGCCAGGTGGAGCAGGAGGGAAAAGGACACTCAAGAAGAAAGTGCTTCAAGAAGAATCAGAAGAAATGTTGCACAGATTTATTCACGGCTTCAAGTGCAGTCAGTTTCATCTGTAAATAGACGTAGTTTTTTCTTTGCAAGTTTTTTCATTTGAACTGCAAATAAATATTAGACATAGCACCATATTATTATCACTTTAAATACTATATGCTAAAATGCATTAATAATATTTATTGTAAAGTTACACAAGTGTTTTAACAGCAAATAAACAGATTCTTTTAGGTGGGAAGGTAGCAGGGAAACAGGGTTAGAGTTAGGGTTAGGGTTGTTAAAGTGCTGGACAAAAATTAATCATAATATTATAATAAGTCTAAATTATTTTGTCATAATGTAGTCATTATTGGTCTCATTTTTACCTTTCCGAAGATTTATATTTCGAAGGTTATTAAAGTCTAACTTATTGAACTTACTGAGTCTAACTTTCACCTTCCTTTTTCGGTGATGAACATTCCTTATGGCTGTACTTATGGGTGCCTAACTTGACTTTTTGACACTTAACAAATAAAAAAAGTTTTAATGAATTTAAAGAAACATTAATTTTAATAAATGTACTGAATTTAATGAAACTTATGTGCTGACGCCAAGTTTTCAGATCATTTAAAGTTTTTCGCAATTTTTTTCAACACGCCACACAACGTGGTATAAAAATGGCCTTAGAACTTTAATTATTCTACACACAAAATTTCCTGTTTGTATGTCTGTCTAGCCAGTTTAGCTTGGTGCTATGACAAAACCTGTCTGGACAGACATACCAACAGGTCATTTTCTGAGACTGGTGTTGGCTCCTTCAATGTATGAAATGCAAAGATATCATTGTAAGAGCATGTTCTGACCAATGTTCAGACAAAACCTTTTGTTTATTATTGAATTAAACTAAGGCAGCCCTTTGGTAGTTGTCTGAAGTTAAATCTGGGCTTCAAATTAAATCAAAATGTTTAGTAGAAGTGAAGTTAGGAGCATTTATGTGCTAGAATAGAAACTGTAAGTATTAAAAGCGTACTGTGCATGTGTACCACTGTGGGCATGCCTTAAATCGACCACTGAAAGAATGAAACTCTCGCAGTACTTAAATATCTGCCTGAAGTTTAACCTGCACCTTAAATAAAATCAAAATGTTAAATAAAAGCGATGTTATGAACAGTTACTGTATGTGATGGGTTTAATAATCTACTTTAAAATCTGCTACTAATAAGTTACGTGCTCAATGTAAACCAGCACCTGCACCAATAAATATTAACTAGAAAATCAAAACTGTATGTTTTTACTGGATTTAGTTCATTATTTTTTTTATATATTTTTCCTGCTGAAATAACAGTGTTAAATACGTATAAGTGAATTTGAACACACTGGCATTTGTCTTTTTAACTTAATCTTTAATTTATTCTTAATCCGATTTACTTTTTTTCGATTTCTCATTTTCCAGTTACCGAACAGGGAGTGTATTTGGCTGACAATGGAAATTTGTGCCTGAATATTCCCTTTTTCATGAGGAAGATCCATCACTTATTACTTGTTTAACCTGCTTTGGCAGTGACAACCTCAAGTCTGCTTGTGAATGTTCAATGAAACTAAAACAGGCTTGAAATATTTTACTCTGCATATATACAAATAAACAAATAAAAAAACTAAAAGAATGCCAGTCTTCTGTTTTATAAAGCTTTTTTTCCCTAAAACAAACTAGATATGGCCAAAATGTTGTTCCAAAAACAGCAGAAAAATGTCATGTCATTAATTATACAGAATAGCAAATGCAAAAATGGGTGAACCATCCAGAAACAGATTTATCCTTCAATTACTTTTTGTTAATTTCATGAGCTGATGTAATAAACTGAATGAATAGATGTTAATGAGACAATGGGATATCTGCATAATTTGCTTAAATGTATCATTAATTTGCATTAATGGATTAATTGTTAAGTTCCTTCTAAGTGAAACCTTACTTGGTTTCTCCGTGGGCATGATGAGGCTCGGGGGGGCCATGGTGCATGTTTGGTGATCAATGTTGTTCGGGTCACCTCTCAGTAGTCATAATGTTATTACTGCTTGTTGTATATAAATTGCTTTAAATACTTGAAAGCATTTTTTATAAAATACCCAAGATCCTTGGCATCCTCAATGGCATCTCTACATTTGCAATACCATTATGTAAATCTTAAACCTTTAAGATTATTAGGACAGACTGTAAAATAAAAAATAAATAAATAGATAAATGAAAGAATTAAGATATTCCCTGAGCTTCACAATTATATGTGCCCATACAAATACCATGAATATTACCATAGTGTTGGTTCTAAGTTTGGGCTAGTGTTCAGTCAGGGTTCTGTGCAGGTCACTCAAGCTCGTCCACACCAACCTTAACACAACATGTCTTTATGGAGCTGGTTTACTGAACAACAGCTTTGTCGTGCTGCAGTTCCAGTGAAGAGAATTGGTTATTTTATAGCCTACAAAATCTGTACTATTGTGTGCTTCTGGAATTGGAGAAGAACCTCATATGGGTCTAAAGGTCTAAAGGCTATGTAGTGTATTTATGTTAATATGCATGTGTATGTGTACTGTACATTGTTCGGTTATATTTTGGGACAATACAGTATTTCGCTTCTGCACATTTGAGCTGCTACCAGGTGTGAGGGCTTTTTTTTTTACACTTTTTTGGAAAAACTCTGGAGTCTGTTGCACACTGAGGTCCCAGGAGGGGCTTGAACCAGCCTGTCTGGCACTGTTGGTAATGCTGTTGTTGGAGTCGATGGTATTTTATTTCCCTTAGATTTTTAGGTTTCTCATGAAGATTAACTGAAGCTCTTAATGTGTATGTGCATGATTTTGTTCATTGCTGCTAAAAGATTGACTGCTTTGGATGGACGAATGGCGGCGCACACAGTTGAAGCGGCTCGGTGGGCTCCCGTTCGGAATGTTGTTTTGTGTATGTTTATGTGTATTTTATTTCTACTCCATGTAACATTTTGCTGGGTAAACACATACTACAACCGCCATGATCTTCTTAGCATTTCCATACTGGTGGAGATCGCCAGGACATCTCCTTGTGATCTCCATGGATCACCATCCCTGAAGGCCGATGATGTAGGCTGTTGGTAAGAGCAGAGGAGGGTGTGTGTGTGTGTCTATATCAACAAACAACTGGTGCACGAATGCAGTGATAGCGGTCAGTCATTGCTCCCTAGAGCTGGAGTACATGACTGTAAAGTGTAAACCTATCTATTTAACATGGTGATGATCACTGTTGTTTACATACCACCAGCTGCTAACGCTACTTCGGCTTTTATACAATTATACAGCAGCATCAGCAGACAACAGAGTCGGAATCCTGACGCGGCGTTCATTATCGCAGGAGACTTTAATCATGCGGATTTAAAAACAGTGCTCCCCAAACTCCACCAGCACGTAAAGTGTGCTACTGGAGGAGCTAACATGCTAGATAAGGTCTACTCGAACATTAAGCTGGGCTACAGAGCTAAACAGCTTTCACACCTGGCAGTAACATGTGGACTGAACACATGTTTCTGCTGCTGATTCCTGCACACACCCCTCTCAGAAAATCTGCTCCAACATTATTGCGGTCCATCACAACCTGGCCTGAGGATGCCTCTCTGCAGCTGCAGGACTAACTGGGACATTTTCGAACATCCTGACCTAGAACTCTTCACAGACAGTGTACTGTGCTACATAAAGACCTGCATGGACACAGTCACAGTGGAGAAACACATCCAGGTCTATCCCAACCAGAAGCTCTGGTTGACAAGGGAGGTCTAGCGGCTGCTAAAGGAGAGAAACACCGCCTTCAGGTCGGGAAACAAGGCCCTTTACAGCATGGCACACTTGCAGCAGGCAGGTCTGGCAGGAAGTTCAGCACATTACCAACTACAGGACCAGTCAGGGAGCTGCTGAAGGTGATGCCTCAATAGCAGAGGAGCTGAACCAATTCTTTGCCCGTTTTGAGGTGGAGCCAGCAGAGACAGCTGCTACAAACACAGCAACAACGGCTCCCATTAACATCACCCCCACCTTTAAGGTGGAGGAACAGGAGGTGAGGCGCTCGCTCCAGGCTGTCAACCCCAAAAGGGGGGCAGGTCCTGATGGCATACCCAGATGTGTGCTGAGAGACTGTGCAGAACAGCTGGCTACGGTCTTCCCAAGGATCTTCAACTTGTCACTGTCTTAGGCCTCAGTTCCACCCTGTCTGAAATCCTCCACCATAGTCCCCTTACCAAAAAAATCATCTATTTCCAGCCTGAATAACTATCGGCCAGTAGCACTCACCCCAGTCCTGATGAAGTGCTTTGAAAAACTGGTCCGGAGTCATATCATGTCCTTCATCCCTCCCACCTTTGATGCGCACCAATTTGCTTACAGAGCAAACAGGTCAACTGAGGATGCTGTAGCTGTAGCTCTCTACGCTACCCTATCCCACCTGCAGCATCAGGGGATGCCTTCTCTTCATTGATTTCAGCTCTGCTTTTAACACCCTCCTCCCACACAGACCTGTGTGCAAGCTTTCAGACCTGGGACTCCCCTATTCCACCCGTCTTTGGCTAAAGGACTACCTGACAGACCGCAAACAAAGGGTCAGGGTGGGCCCACACATCTCCTCAGCCATCAGTGTCAGCACTGGCTCCCCCCAGGGCTGTGTGCTGAGCCCCCTGCTCTTCACGCTGTACACATATGACTGTGCCCCTGCCTACAACAGCAACACTATCGTCAAATTTGCAGACAACACAACTCTGGGGGAGATGAGTCTGCCTACAGGCACGAAGTGGAGCGGCTGACAGCGTGGTGCACTGACAACAACCTGCTCCTCAACACAGCAAAGAGCAAGGAGATTGTTGTGGATTTCAGGAAAAGGAAAACGGACATCTAAAACAATTACAGTGTTGTTGAATTAGCATTTGGTTTATAAAGCATCTAATCAGACAACTGCTTTATTTTGATTGGCTCTTAAAATTTAATTATTTAGCAAAAAAGCTGCAGTCTGCAGTGTTTATGTATTATTCATAATAAAATGCACAATAATTATCCATTCATCCGTGGGTCCATCAGAGATTTCAGTTAGCACGACATGCCAACTAGAATGAGTAGTTAGATGTCTGTAGGCTTTATATGGAATTATCATCATAACAACCAGATGAACTGATTAGATTTTGGAATATATACAAACTGGTGAAAATGTCTTATCCTGGGAACAGTTTAAAGTTTATTTTAAGGGTATTTATGGTGACTGATTTAGTTACAAGGAGAACTTAACTTGAAAGATGTTAGTGTGTCAAATTTTACCGTTATTTCTCTGTGACAGGATTCAAAAACAATTCTAGCACAGTTAAAAATTTAATTGACAAAAGAAAATAAATTACTAATGATACTCAGAGAGAGAATATGTAAAACTCAAGCACTGTAAGGAGAGTTATGTTTCACAAACTACATATTTTATACAGGCAGGAATTATAATTAATTTAATTTCTGGTATACCTTATTGGCCACGTATTTAAGTACAACTGTTTAACTGCTAATAGCCCACATATCTAATTACCCAATAACATAACAGCAATGCAGTGCTTTCAGGCATGCATACATCGTCATGTCAAGCTGATAAAGTTCAAATTGAACATCAGTATGGGGCTGGACCAGACAGGCTGGTAGAGGCTTTTTAAGGTTTACAGAGAATAGTCTGAAAAAGAAAATATGCAGTAAGGGTGTGCAGTTCTCATGGTGAAAATGCCTTGTTGATCCCAGTGTTCAGACAAGAATGTCCAGACTGGTTTGAGCTTAGAGGAAGGCAACAGTAACTCAAATAACATCTCGTTACAACCAAGGTATGCTGAAGAGCATGTCTGAACGCTTGAAGCAGATGGGTTACAGCAGCACCACACTGGTTCTGCTCCTGTCAGCTAAGAACAGAGAAACTGAGGCTTACATGGGCTCACCAAATTTGGACAATAGAAGATTAGAATAACATTGCCTCATCTGATAATTCTCGATTACTGCTGTGACATTTGAATGGTAAGGTCAGAATTTGGCATAAACAATATAAAAGCATGAATTAATCCTGTCTTGTATCAGCAGTTCAAGCTGGTGGTGGTGGTGTAATGGCCTCGGGGACTTGGGACATGTTGGACACTGACCAAGCATGGTTTAAATGCCACAACCTACCTGAGTACTGTTACTGACCAGGTCTATCACTCCATAATCACAGGTGAAATCCCAAAGCTAAAATCTTTACTGTCCTCAATGGCCTCCAGAGTCACCAGATCTCAATCCAATAGAGCACCTCAGGGATCTTCTGTAGTAGGAGCTTTACATGATGGATGTGAAGCCAATGTTAATATGGACCAAAATCTCTAAGGAATGTTCCCAGTGTTCCCAGCAGCTAGTTAAATTTATGCCATGAAGAATAGACGCAGTTCTAATTTAAATTTAAATACTGTACATGGGTTACTAGTTACAACTTCAGGAAAGCCATATCTTCTTTTAAGCACTCAGTACTGATCTGTCCACCATGTTGGATGACAGGTTGGTGAGTGGGTGTGAGTGAGTAAGAGGCACAATTTGTTTTGAATCTCAAAACACATCACATTGTGGCCTTTAAACAACACAAATATCCAATTTATTGAAGTAAAATGTTCCCACTTTAACTTCTCACAATCCAAGTTATGCTCGTCTTATTTTGAGTCAGGTTTCATTAACTTGTCATAGACATAAAAAATTATACCTATTGGCATGATTAAACTAAATAAGTAAAACCTATGTGGTTTGCGAGTTTCCCACAAGAGGAGCAAAAAATAAAATAAAATTTATTTTAATAAATTTTGACATGAAAAACGAACAAGCCTTGGTTTACAAGTACCGAGTATCATGGATGTGCACACATGTGGTTCTTGTTTTGACGCCAAGCATCACAACTGAGCCAATGATTTTTCTCTCTCTTGTGCTGCAGAATTGTGGGTAATCGTCTCTCCATAATCAACATCTGTGCACGCATGTACTGTTTACTATAACACTCTGACCGTGTGTGACAAATTATAATTTCTGTTTGTATGCGTGTGTGTACAGCGTGCGTGTACTGTTCATTATAACACACGTGTGTGCTTGCGTGTAAACCAAAATCAAGTCTAGAGAGGTTAAAGATCCATTTTTTTTTACTTTACAGCAGCGATTTCTTTAGTATGCGCTCACGCGAGAGTTATTAGCGATGTTCCTAGCAAATTTTTCCGATATCTTTCCCGTTAGTGTGTGTGTGTGTGTGTTTGTGTGTAAAACTCAAATTAGAGAGGAGCAAGGTTGACAGTGTAAGATGAGAAGAGGGAGAGGAAAGGGGCTGATTCCTCCTATCCTCTTACTTAGCTTTACACACATACAAAAACACACACAAACACACCCAGCGCCTGCAAGCATGAAAGGAAACACTTATCTGTCAGAAATTATTTTGCTTTTTTTAAAGGGAAAGTGCAGGTTAATTTGTTTTCTTTTTACTTTATATTTTGTATTCATTATTTTTATGTATTTATTTTTTGGGGGCTCTGGAATGTATAATTTAAGTTTCCATTATTTCTTATGGAAAAATTCGCTTTGATTTAGGAGTGTTTTGAAATACAAGCCCACTTCCGGAAAGAATTATGTTCATTATTCAAGGTTCCATTTTCTTTAACACAGATAAAACACTGAGTGTTTTAACACCCTACAATTAATTTTAAGGATACTGTTCAGTATTCTTTAATTTTCATATTCTCTTTAGTGTACAGTATATAGAGCACAAACCCTTTTTTTCCTGAACTGTTCCAGATTTCTATTGAACTTTTTATAACCCTATCTGTCTTGCATGCATCTAAATATCCATTATTTCCATTGTGCAGGTCAACAGATATCTTTCTCTTTTGTGTTTTTAGGGGTTTTGTTGATCGACGAGAATGTGATTTTACATGTCTATGATTTTGCAAGTCTTACATTTATGCTTCAAGAAAAAAAAGCCAAGAAGAATAAATACAATTGTTTTAGAATAATTTAACAACTGATGTTTATTAAATTACATACAAAAACCAAAAAGTCAAAAAGTGCACAATTCACATTAAAAAGCCAGCAAATGCATATTTTTCATAGCACAATTACTTGTTTATATAGATTATTATAAAAAAAAAAAAGAATGTAAAAATGAAAGGAAGAAAAATAATATGTTAGTAGATAGTATATGCAGATGTCCTTATCTACTCTGCATACATATCTTAGGGGAGATAAATCTGTTATCAGCTCAAACATAGGAAGTGGAGCAGAAAGAGACAAAACCACTGCCCTGGACTAAAGGAACTCAAAGGTCTTACAGAGTTTATGTATCAAGCTGATTTTCCTCTTTTATCTTAGATAAGACATGTTTTTTCTGAATGTTTTGAATATGTTTTTTCATTGAAAAATTCAGGCTGGTTAGGTCAGTGACATTTTTGCACTACAGTTTTCAATAACCTCGTAACATATTTTTCACAGTACGTGACATAGAGAATAGAGGTTTATTATTAAAATATAAAAACATTTTCACAGCAATTATGTTGAAGTAAGTGAATTGGAGTCACAAATTTATTATAAAGTGCTAAAGAAAATGAATGAAGATATTTCATTAAGCTTTATGGTTATACTGGTAGTAAGCAAAATGGTTTCATTACAGTAAGAAGTATATTACATACAGTATAAGATTAAGTTGTTAGTGTGTATTAGTGAAAACATCAGAAGAGTACAGTGTTCATGTTACGTACAGTATATATACTGATTAAATGTTTTATGTAAATGAGATCAGTGCAAATATATATGTACAGACTAATATGACAATTGGAAAACATTTGTATTACTAATCAAAAACCTTACTACAAAGTCGACTTTTTTTTTTTATCTCAATTGTCCAAGGAATGAATTTGGAATGTCTTTTTTATGTAACTGGGAAAGGAAATTAGGAGCAAAGGCATTTGCAAACTGGTTTTACTGGCCAGCTTAATTTAGGACCTCCATCTGCCAAGGTCATTTGTTTCTCTGCTCTCCAATATGTCGCCTTGACCTGTATCCAAGCAATAGCTCTCGCCAAAACGGCCGTTTGTTTTCAGGTCTGACATGACCAGCAGCAAAGTGTATTAGCTGCATACATTAGTGGTACAAAGGTACAATACAAATGTTCCCAGAGGGAGCAAATGACCCCAAATGCACAGTATGAATTGTCTGTGACCATGTTTTAACCACTTTATTTTAATCTTTGACTGAGGATTTAGAACTACAGTAACATTTAAACATTTATTACCCTAGTAAATATCACAAGTGACTTAAAACCCAAGGAATAGCTTATTCTTTACACTGCTGTACCATTTAAGTGAGAATGATTGTACTGAAAATATTCCATGCCAGGGTGATGTGATGTGATGTGCTTCAATATGAAAAAGAGGTTTCATATCTTTGCATGCGTGAAGAAGCTGTAAAATGTTTAGTGTTTTCATGCACATCAATGTTAAACACACTGACAAGCAGTTAATCTTAAAAATTTCTTCTTGAATGATCTACATCTCAAATCAAAAACTTTGTCCTTAAATTCAAAATGATTAATTTATCTAGAGAATTTAGAAGAATGGTACTCAGAATTCCTCTAGAGTAGAAAAAGGTATGCGGTTAGAGATGCAGCGCCAGGTTGTTTAGCAGACATAGATGGACAGGAAAATTTAACCATTTTTATTGCTGAACTACGCCAGGGCATGTCCAGGAAAACCAAAAATACATTTACCCAGTTAATTGAAATGTGTTTAGTTGGAATGTGCTTTCCAGGCACATTTTAAAATATTGGCACTTTAAAACTGTCTAAAAATAATCAAAAGAAACAAGCATGGAGAGTTAAACTCACCTTGAGAGGCATTATCTGTATAATGGTTTTGCTATACACCAATAAGCCATAACATTAAAATGCAAAACAGTACTGTATTTTGTGGGTTCCCCTTGTGCCACTGGGGCAGCTCTGGTACCCTAACAAAACCTCTGGGGTGTGCTGTGGTGTCTGACAGATGTTGGCACCAAATCCTTTGCGTGCTGTGGGTTGTGCTATAGAGCATTCATGGATCTTTGTCTGGGTCGATGGCGTTGGGCTGCATTGGCTTTTCTGGGATTGGACCGCACTGGCTGGCTTTTGGTCCCCACAGGCATACAGTAGATGAACCTTGGGTGCCCATGATCCTGCCACCAGTTTACTGGTATATAATTAATTATGTGTTATGTGTTTTATGTGGTGTTTATGTCATGGCTGATCTATGTATTCATTTACATTCAGCTTTACCCCCAAATAACCCCACTATGTCTGGTAGAACCTGGATACCTCCTTGTGCATATGCGCAAAATATGACATATGACATAATTTATGACATATGACATAAATTCATATACAGTATTTGAAATTAATACAACTTTCACATAGCCATCTTTCTCTTCTCCATCTTCTTTGTATCCATTACATTTAAGACTACATGTAGAACATTATAAGGCTTAGCCACTCATGACTGTAATCCTAACTACATGTGACCTGTCCTTCAAGCTTTTTTCATTCCCTGGAATTGCCAAGGATGCAGTGTCTCCTCATTGTTGAGAGGTGGTTGCTACAGCTGCTTTTATTACAGAGTGAAAAGTGGAGTGGTGCAATGGGTGTAAAAACATCTTTTGGTTTGCTCTATTGGTTGTTCTTCTTTACCCTGAATGCCCCTTTTCATGCAATCTTTTTTTATCCAGATTTCCATAAAGTTTTAACACTTTAACCATCTGGAACCGAGAAAGCTAAATACAGCCCTTGAGTTCATATAGCTTCGGACATGTTGGTCAGCTCAGACAATGTTGACAGCCATATCAACCATAAGGATGGCACATATTTAAATATCTCCCTACATCATGGTGGGTCCATCTCACTGAAATCAACTAATTTGCCAGTACAAGGAAGCAGTACATACACTGTCCAGGAGCATAATGTCTGAACCCAGAATAGTATCCCAGATCGAGAAAGGTTTGGTAAGATATAGGTGGACCACTTAAAATACCAAATAAAGTAAAATAACCACATCAGATTGGGGTTTTCAATAGAAAAACTGAATAGCCTCCTGGTATAGGATGCAACCTTCTCATATGTGTCATTTTCCCTTACTGTTGATTCTTTTTATTTTGTAAAGAACTTAGCAAGACCTTGGATCCCACTATTTCTCTTGCTAGCGGTCAGAAGAGCCTGACATCTTCCTTCCTGAGCAGATCTGCTGTTCCAATTTGGCATGGATCTGTCCCAAGTATTAAATCACTGTCTGTGACTAAGCAGTCCAGGAATAGCTATTAAACACAAGACATGCTTTCATGGCCTTTTGTAGTAGCCCATCCCAAGCAATCCCAAGCAATGTATGGCCCCTCAGCACCACAGAAGGAACCTCTTTGGGTTCTCTAAAAAAAGGGAGAGGCCATGAACATTAATGATTGCATGATAAATTAAAATGTTGCTTTTCTCAGTTTATCCTGGCAACAATTTGGCTCGAAGTCTTAGTGAGTTACATGCAATAAGTACTCCTTTGATGTGTGGTGGACCTCATCACAGTGGCCTATAGATGGGCTGGAGGCCAACCACTGTGACATCTCTATAAGAAGCAGTTCGTACCACTGACTGTAAATTAAAGAAGGACTGCTCCAGACTTTGATGTTTGCATGCACCTTCAGCAAGTTCTAGTGATTTGAGTGTGATGATCTCTGAGCACCTACCAGGGCACACCAAGAAGTGAGATTATTGCGGCCGGTTAGTAGAAATACAAATCAATCGACATAGAGGTTTAATCTCTGGTTCAGTTATTACCTTGAAGAGAAGGTTTAAGATAAAGATGGCTATCTGAGACAGGTACAGGTATTTATTGCAAATACATGATAAATCATTACACAAAGTTCTCTGAAAGGTCCTTGAAATAGAAGGCAGTATCCTTCTTACCTGGTGGTTTCAGTGCAGAGTTGTTACAGCAACTAGCATTTTGTATGCACATCATTTAAAGTAAAAGGTAACATAAATTAAAACTCTAGATATGCTATATTCCTATAAACCCTATATAATCGACAGGTGGACGGTACTTCTTCTTCTGTCTTCGCTTTGGTGAAGAGTCAAAGCTGGTTACCATCATGACATGTGCCTTGCAGTGGAAGACTTGCCATTCCAGGCGCTGCGTCACCAGCTCAAGGGCCTCTAAGTGCTCCAAAGAATCTACTTCAAATGTCTGCCAGAGGTCAACTGTGAAGACAGAAAGGGAAATTATTGACTGAAAATTGTAAATCCCTTGCTTTTTATAGTATTAAGTAATGGTACTGTAAGCATTTGGATTTTGTTGTTTGTTTGATATGTATTGTATAAGCATAGCATACTGAGTTTACTATTTACAGTAATTTGATGTGATTAAGGTCAATAAGTCAATGAATATTCTCTGTGCTACTGTATTGTGGAAGAAAATTTAAAAAACATGGTTTTTGGTTATAAAACATGTCATAAGACTCAGATGTCTTGGCTTATGGTATCATTAGATAACAAACAGTAAAAGTCACATACTGGATTAAGGAATCAGTGTGTTGTTGGGCAAAAACTCTTACTGAGCAATTACCAAAGTAAAACATTGTTATTTAAAAGTCACTTTTGTCACTCACATTCATGGGTCCATTTCTCTGGATCCACCATCAGATGCTGTTTGGCTAGTTCCAGCTCTCGCTTGAGGGTGTTGTACTTGGCCCTCATCTCTGCAATTCTTTCCTGCCGATGCTCCAGGAATTTCAGCTTGGCACTGAAGCAGACAACACTCTGACAACATGGCCGAAATGAAGTCCCATTAACCACAGACAAGATCATAATGTATGCCAAATATGAACTGAAATTCGGATGTAGCCATACAACTAATTCATTATTACCTTAATGGGTAGATATGGGGAGATTATAATTATAGAGAGATGTGAGCAAATCCTATATATATATAAATTTAATCCAGTCCATGTGCATAAGCAGTTTCTGAGGAATGGTTTTTGTTTGTTAATCCAGAGAGTGACCTATCAATCAATCAAGCTTAAAGAAACATCTAACTTAAGGCATAAACCAGTGAGAACCAGTGCAGATGATGACAGATGATCAAGCCGGTGATTGGTATACTGGTGATGCTGACTGCTGCACGGTTGCTAACTACAGATGTAAGGAAAATAGGGGTTGCTGCTGAGGTTGTTATATAAACAACCAATTTTTAAATTGTTCATTTCATTCGTTTAATATGTAGAATTAGGGGCGGCTCAAGACTTTTGCGAAGCAGCATATACAGTATTTTGAGATATTACCTTGTTCCCTGCCTTTCCTCTCCTCTGCAAACTATCCACGTTGTCTATCTCATAAACTTTAATTTCATATGCATCTGAGGTCCCACGATCTACCCAGCGTATTTTTGACCCACTCACAGATCTCCTTAAAGATGACAGTGTGTCCTGTGATGGATGTCTTTGATAGGATCCTGTGAAAAAAAAATTGTCAGTCTTAACAAATAACTAAGAATCAGTTGTGATAAAGGATTTGCCTGGTAGATGACTTACCTATGTTGTTTCTTTTCTTGGAAATCTTGACACCCTTCAGAGTACTGTAGAAGCAGCTCTGATCGCTGATTGAGTCATGTATTGAAGTACTACTATATGTGGTTTCACCATCCCTCTTCAGGCTTTCATATCCACTGCTGACCGTACTGTTGCGGTTGTACATCAACGCAGTCTTACACATGGCAGGAGGGAGCTCCCCACTCAGAACACTTGTGTTATCACTGGCATGCCCACTGCAGTGCTTTGGTTTACGTGGCTCTGTAATCCTACTGTATGGGGAAGGCAAAGTGTGGCTCAACTGTTTAATTTTTCTTTTTGACTCCTCAAGATCATCAATGTCTGAGCTACCTTGGCTAGAGCTAGAGAGAGAGTCCTCACTCGCTCTAAGAACCTCAACCCGTCCATTCAGTAGTTTGCTTGGATATTTGGAGGAGACAGAAGATTTCACCTGCTTTCGGGATAAAGACTGGGATGACCATGAGATTTGTTTTCTAGAAAATCCCTCAGGAGACAGACTTGAGCTTCTATTTAATGAGCGTCTGTTAGATTTGGGTGATGCACTTAAATTGGGGGAAATTCCTGACAACTTGTGAACCACTGGGCTAGACAAAACCTTGCTTCCACTTGACAAATTGAACTGACTGTGTTCGGAAGGATGATTAATGTCACGTTCATCAACATCATAAAGTGGAAAAAATCTTGGAACTCTCCGAAGGCTATGGTTAGTCTGAGACAAACTGAGAAGGTCTGCTTCAAAAACTGTCAGCAAACCAGGATGGGCAGCGCTTTTGGCATGAGCTGATGCATACTGTCCTTCTAAACTGCTTTTAGAACCCAATTCATAGCAATTTTCCTTCTCAAGACGTCGGTTGACCCTTGGTGAAGTATGGTTGCCGTCCATACTCCTTAAAGTACCCTGAGTTTGCACAGAATTGCTTTGCTCAATAGGCTGTACAACAGCAACACACTCTACATGTGATGTGCCTAAGGATCTGCTCCTGCTGGTTAACTGTTCCAGTTTTGCGCTAAATAGCTTAGTGCTCTCATCAATAGGAGATCTGGGGTTCGTAGTTTTGAGCTGTTTCTTTGAGGCTGCCTGGGTCACAGTAGGTTGCACCTGTGTTTTGTTTATCATATTGGAACCATTGTTATCTGATCTTGGCACTGAAGGCATTGACTTGCTATATTTTGCCCATTCCACCAGACTTGGTTTGGAAACATAATTTTTTTTTTCTAGTGTTGCTTTTGGACTAGATGGAGTCTCGTCTTTCCAGGTTGTACTGGGATAAACATAGTCCTTACAGGAGGGCTGTTTGCCAGTTTCAAGCCAAGCTCTTGTAAGACTGCTTGTGTCATAACCGCTGATTTGATTTTCTTCTGGTTTCTTCTGAAAACCTTCTAATGTTGACGGATTTGTTGGTGTAACCTTGTCTTCAAGCTCTCTACAAAGCTGCCCACTACTTTGGTTACAGTTTCTCTTAGCATCATCTTGTTCAGTTACAATCTCACATGCATACTCCCTGAACCTTGAGGCCTCATATTGCAAATCGGAGCCAAAATCAACTTTATCCACCTCTGTCAAATCTTCCACTTCTGTCATAGTCTTAGACTCGGACTCCTTTGACCTAACATCATGTTGAAGGTGGTTACTGTTAGACTTTGCTTTGACAATACACACATTTTGACCCATAGAAATGGTCTTTCCTGCAGATAAATCTAATGATGTTTTAGTAGTTTCACCTAAAGCCTTAACTTCAGAATCAGTAGCAGCTTGTTCCTTTCCAACACTGCCGATGATCTTCACAGGCTGAGAACCTAGTGGAGAGTTCTTAAGAGAATCAAGGTCAGCAATATTTGCTATTTTGGCAGCCTTGCCATTACTTACTGGGCCACTGACCTCTACTTCTTTGACCACAGAATATATAAGTTCATCTTGTCCATTCAAATCTAGTGGCTGCTGAACCGTTACAGTGATTGTTGCCTTCTCCCCTTGTCTCTCTGTGGGAATAACTTCACATCGAGTAATAGGGAAAGAAACTGAAGAACCTAGAGTAGAAAGTGAAGATGAGCTTTTACCTACAGGAGGTATCCGAACCTTGCTAGGCAATCTAGATTTATCAGATAACGGGCCTTCCACTGGAAAAATTACAGAAGGAGTCATGTCCATAGTTTTACTAAAGCCTTGGGAATCAGTGCCTCGTTCGTACTGCATGGAGCTGTCTTGACCAGAGTATGCACAAGGTATTTTCTTAATGTCCTTTATAAACCCATCTCTTTGAGTAGGTTGTCCTTGTTCCTGCACGTTAACCTGTTTTTTATATGTTAATTTACTCTTTACATCCGCTAGCATCTTTACACCTTTCCTTGACAGAGGTTCAGATTTAACAACAGCACTTGCAGGCTGTGTCGTGCAAGAATGCAGTCCAACCATTTCACTTTCATTCATACATCCCAGTCGATTCTGTAGTTCAGCAAAGGTGTTGCACTTGAAACACTCCAAATCAGGAACACTCGAAGTTTGTTGCACAGGAAGTTTTTTCAGTTCATTTAAATTTTGACTTGACTGTAAGCCGTCATTGTGTTTTATGTAGAAAGAGTTTTTTAAGTCTGCCTTGTTTGTTTGCAAAGATGGAATTATTGGCACAAACTCGTGATTCCCTCTGACATCTTTGTCATGGAGGACACCCTTTGGATCCACACAAAACACAGTGTCACATGACTTATCACTCTCAGAGTGGTCTTCTAGATCATCACAGAGGTGTGGCAAAGACAAATTGTGTTCCAATGAACCTGCATAGCGAAAGGCTCTTAGTTTAGATGAGTTGTTCTCTTTTTTTTCTTTGCCCAAGCTTCTTGTACGAGGAGAGTTGCAGCCTTGCTTCTAATCATGGGAAAAAGAAAATAGAAAAGGTCAATTAATATCCATTGTAATAAATGCTTGCGATTTAAAAGTTTATAAAAGTCTAAAAGACACACTTTCATCCTCTGTAATCTTCGAATGTGTGAGACAATCTGAATGGTGCAGAGAGATTCAGACAGGTCTTCTTGAGAGGCAGAGACATGGGCTACAATTGTTGTGTGGCAGTTGACATTTCCAATAGACTCTTGCATGAGCATGGACAGTCTACTTCCCCTATTATATATATATATATATATAAAATATAAAACGTTACAATGTGTTAGTATGTTCATATAATGATTTTCCATACCAGCATCATTATTTCAGGTTGTAAATAAAATATTTTATGGACATACCTGTTAGGGACATGTTTGTGTCCATTCAGCTTGGCCATAATAATATTGCCAAGGTCAAGAAGACAGACTTCTGTGCTGTTCTTTGTCCTCTGTCTGGTACAGCTTCCTAAATCAATTAGGCTCAGCTTACTTTGTTCTACATGCACTGGAAGAATTTAACTTGAATGACTCAACAAGAATATACCAGCCAAAGCACCAGTAACATATAATTTCTTTTATAAATGATATATGGCTTAGAGATCAGAATCAGACATTTGAAAACCTAGGCAAATCAATAGCCTCAGTACTTACTCCCAGATGTGGGACTGCTCTCTATGTGTTTTTGGCAGACATAAAGAGTGTAGAACATATGGCAGTGATGAGTACACGTCCCTCTGCACCCTGCCATGCCCATGTTGCGAGATGCTAGGGCTGCATCCAATAGGCTGGCTGCTCTTTCTGCTGTCGGAGCACTTACCACCCTGTTGTTGTAAAGCTAAAAGGAAAATTTTGCCATGAAATTTTAATTAACATAATGATAATGTCTGTATTATAATATTCATAAGAATTACATTTATTAGACATGATTTTTGCTTGCTTATGAATATTCACACTTAATAAATAATGCATTTATGTAGTCATTTGTTGTTGGTCCACCATATGTTATCTTTAAATAATCTTTGTTGTGCCATCTTTTCTATCTGAGTCTAAAATCTGCATCTGAAGCCTTACCTGTATTCCAAAGACAGGATCTTCTTGGAGGTAAACATTTGGCTTATGGGCGTGATCACCAGTCTCAGAACCAGTCAGTAAATCCCTGATGACCTCCGTCTCCCCGCACACCTCAACAGCTGACACAGACACAGAGATGTTTGCCCATGTCTTGTCTGTCTTCTTCTTAATGAGTTTAAAAAGCCAAGAAATGGCACAAGGGATGATTCCTAGGTTTGGTGTTCCATCATCACGCCCGATCATTGTATACGATGTCCCTGGAAATCACACAGAATCATCAGGAAGGATATAAGGAGGAAAAGGATATATATGTATGTTTATTTCACATATGATATAATATAGGTCCTTGCTATGTTATGTCTAATAAAAATGCAAGCCACCATTAGGTGTGCCTAACTGCAATTTGCTTTAAAAGATTTATTACTTTACTCTCTGTGCCAGGAATTGTGACAGATAGGCTGAGAATTCAATTAGTTAATAGCCAGTGATGTAATTCTCTAAGGTTCCTGCACGGAAGAACTGTTTTCATGATTTTAGGGGGATAACTATTAATAACCCTCTAAGTGGATAGCCCACAATGACCTCCAGTATAGCAACCCCATAAAGAGAGGACAACATTAATGCACATCCATTAAGCGTCACTATCACTGGCGGTTTCAGAGCTGAATCTCTACAGTACGTACTGGCAAAGTAAGTGGTGCACTGCAGCCTAAAACACTACACAATTTTTTTGCAATGTATAATTTATTATTTAGCTTTAAGTAAGAAAATGAAACAAGGAAAAGATCAGACATTTAGATTTAAAGGCAGAGAAAAGAGCAGGTCTCTGAGATAAAGCATTCATATTTGCACATACCGACTTTGGTTTGTCCAAAGCTTAGGACGCAGCCATCTGCTCCAGCAATAACAGTCTGGAGAACTTCACACAAACTCTTCTCACAGACCTTAGCCTAGTGAAAGGATAAAACTGATTATTTGTTTATTCATTCATTTTTTTTAAGATTTGTTTTTTATTTTAATCTGAATCAACTGCACTGAAGTACAAAGCACGAAGCTCTTTACTTGTAGGCCCTTATTAAACTCCACATAGTACAGGCATGAATTACAGTCATGTTCAAAAGTTAGTACGCCTTCTTTTTATTTTATGTGTTTGTGTAAAAACATAATTAAAGATTATTTGATCGTACCGGGTCTTTATATCAGGTAAATACAACATACAACTTTTTTCAGTGTTCCATTAAATATTGAAAAAAATGAAGTCAAAAGACAAAAATCATGCGTGCAATACTAAGTACCATCTATGATTCAACAGCTTGTAGATCCACCTTTGGTAGTAATAACTTTTAGCAGCAATAAGTAATAATTTCCTGTATGGCTTTATTTGTCTCTCAAGCATTGTGAAGGAATTCCAAACCATTCTACTTTATAACATTGCTTCAATTTATTGAGGTTTTTGGGCATTTGCTTATGCACAACTCTCTTACGGTCCCACTACAGCATTTCAATTGAGTTGAGGTCTGGACTTCAACCAGCCCATCCCAAAAATTAGATTCTTTTACTTTTCACCCATTCTGATATAGATTTACTTGTGTGCTGCCGCATCATTGTCAGGATAACTGTTGTATGACCATATTTTGACCAAACCTTAGCTGTCCCACTTAGCTGTCTTACATTTGCTTCTAGAATACTCTGGTATACACAGGAGTTCTGGTGGACTCAGTGACAGCAATGTGTCCAGGTCCTGTGACTGCAAAACAAACCCAAAGTCTTGAATATTTTCCCCTTGTGAATAGTCTTTCTCAGTGTAGAATGATGAACTCCAAACTTCTGCTTTTCAGTTAATCAAGGGCTGATGATTAGCAGCTGCAACTTACCATCTTAAATCCTGTGGAATCACTAAGGGGGTACTTAGTATTGCCCACTTTTTTTCTTTTTGGCCTAATTTTTGTTAAATAAATAAGAGTTTTAAAAAAGTATTTAATTTTCTTTCTGAGGTTGTTTTTGCCTAATACTTAGACCCACTACGATCAGATCATTTTATTATACTTAAACATAACACACTGCATTGGCTCTCTGTGAAATTTCACATTGATTTTAAAATACTACTTTTGACATATAAAGCATTAAATGGTCTCGCGCCACAGAACCTGAGCGAACTGCTAGTGTCTTACGATCTGCCACGCCTACTTTGATTAAAGGATGCAGGCTGCTTGTCAGTACCACATACGGTATTATGAAAAATACAGCTGGGGGCAGAGCTTTTTCTTACAAAGCCCCAAAATTATGGAATAGTCTTCCAAATAGTGTTCGGGACCCAGACACAGTCTCAGTGTTTAAGTCCAGGCTAAAAACCTATTTATTTAGCCAAGCATTTTTATAAATAGATTAGCCATAGGTAAAGGAGCAGATCTGGGGGACTCATGGACGTAGAGTATTATGTTGAACTGGTATGTTTAGATGCTGTCTTCTTCACTCTCATTGATCACTCAGGTCTGTTTACAGTGGAGTTACTGGTTGCTTTACATCTCAGAGAGCCCTCATGTCTAGTCCATACATCACCCATCCTGACTACTAGAAAAATCAAATGCTAACTATGTTAAAATAACCACACTAAGAAAAAGAGTTGGCATTAAGATTATGATGTTGGTGAAGCATGGTTAGCACCTGGGATGACTCTGGGCCAAAAGTAGCATCAAATGTGAATGTCTTTGGAGTGAACTTTGCGCCTGCTGCTGATCTCTGTGTATTTTGTGTGGCAGGCTCCATCACTGTGACCTGCTTCTTATGCAGGTCCACTGTAAGGGCATGGGACTGAGACGTGTCTGCCGTCACAATCGGGTTGAGCCTCAGCATGACTTTGACCTGGAAACATGACATCCATGCATGAGAGTCTTATAAAATACTACAGACACCTTTAATGTGTGGATGACAATGAAACTTGGCAATACTGCACAGAATTTTTTTTTTCTGCACAACACTTTTATAGAAATCCCCATGTGTAATTAATCCATCATCATAACTAAATATAAATTGTAGCACTACATCACAGTTACAGTATATTTTTGTATAATGGACTCTGTCAAGTGTGTTTTGCTAATGTGTGCATTATAACAAGTTATAAACACTGCCTATAGTTCTTGTTTACAATTATGCATTATTGATGCATTATACAGTTTAATATAAAGCAGAAATCATTTTAAAAGTAATTATAACAATGTCTAATATTGCATTCTGCATGCATTAAAACATGGGTATGTGCAGATGTGTCAATAGTTTGTTGTAAATATTGCCTTCATAAAAAGTATTGACAGGTTGTTGTTTTTGTCTAAGCATTTGAAGAAATCATTTAAAGAAATTAAGAGTAAAAAAGTGTTTTTACTGATGTAATAAGTAATAATATTTTTTTCTACCTGAATTTTAAAGTGTAAACTGACAACCCATTTTTAAGCAGGAAATCTTGCCAACCATTGTTTTTTTGTTTGTTTGTTTTTTGGAAGAGGTCTGAAGACTAAATATGATGTTCAATTATAGATTTTGGAAGGATAATGTTGCCAATCTCCTAAACAGCTATGTGATGATACGAATCAATTAGCCATTGATTACCCAAGGCCTGAGATGACCTGTCTTGAGGAATTATATGATTGAATCTTTAGCTGACTAAACTTGAGTCTGATACAGAATGCACTTTTACCGTGACTGCCGATATCTTCAGGTCTTTTGAGTGTCTTTTTAAATTGTGTTTATAAGAGATGAATTATTTAAAAGTCCATTTGCTCTGGCAGATTTTCTAGGTGCTGGCAGGCTGAGTGCCTGTTTGCCAGCAGGTACTACTGTGAGAGCTGTTCACTGTGAAACTCAAGAAGATCCTCCACTGGTGTTAACTACGAGACGAGAAAATGACGTATGCTTCAATTAAACTGAATCAATTTTTCTGCTCTTGGGAGTTGGCTGAAGTAGAGAAAAGGACATTAAAGGAGCTGTGTGGGTTTAAGGCCTATGTCGTTTTGAGCAAGAGAAAATGTAGGATCAAATCAAATCATGCGAAATCATGTACAATTTAAATATTAGTGATTTTGTAAAGACACAAAAATAATGACGCAGCGGTACCTTTGCTGTGTCTGGTAACTCTCTGCTCTTGCAGTGAGTCTGTAAAAGGCTTAAAGGTGCAGGAGGGGGATCCTTCTGGAGAACACCATGGAAGTTTGTGGGATTGCAGTCATTTTCAGAGCAGTGCTTTCTTCTTCTTGAAGTCAAGTGCAACTTCTGGACAGCCCTAGGGACATGTGGTTTGGTGTTTTACAACAAAAGCAATACATTAACACCACTTCGTCAGTGAGTTCACATCAGCAGTCAGTACACATTAAATAGAAAGAATGCAAATTATTAACAATAAATTCTACATTGTGACATATTCTTAATAATTGTCCATATATACTCTGTAAAATCCTCTCTTGTGTTACCTGACAAGGAAAGAGAAAGCTGCAGAGGTCCCAGCAGGGAGCATTGCAGCAACTTTGGAAGTGTTGAACGTCAACGGACCAGTGAAGCGGCAGAGAACTGTGGCTTCATCATTTTTTTTCTTTTTCTGTCCATCCTGAGAACCCTACAGAATATAACATTACTTATGTTTCCAATTTTCAATTAAAGAGAATAATGAGAATGTCTGAGTCATAATGAGGCCTGTGTGGATGAATTGTTAATGGCAATGTTCAACTTTATATTTTATTAATATTTTATATTTATTAATAAAGCAAATGCTTTTGTGAGTTTTCACAGCAGCAGGTCATGTTCACCGGGGTATAGCCTTGATCACATAATCATTCTACTTATATACAAGTTAAGCAAATCACAAAGAGCACAAACATTCATTACGATTCATACAGTAAGATAAGGTCATGAACACTAAAATAAATTTAAAATAGCTACCAGAGGCTACAGTCACTGTCGGAAGACTCATGGCCCACTTATACTACCATCCGAATTTACCTCCATCACTCCAAAGGCACGGTGGATGGAGTAAAGTGCTGCGGTTGCTCTCCAACCTCTAGTATCTACTCACATCAACTGTGATTGGCTGGTAGAGGTGTGTGAATAAATAAACGATTGGCAGGTAGAAGTGTGTGAAACCAGTGGGAGCTCACACCCTTTCCTCAGACGTGCTTATTACAGAAAGTGTTGGTTGGATGAACCTAGATGTGTTTCTCACAGTAAGGGAGGAGGCATTGCTCCTTTAAAAAGCAAGCAGCTTCTTAACAGTGAAACTATCTTATTGAATCTAATGAAAAAATATTTTTTTTTGTGTGTTTTACTGATAGATGAACATTAATTATTTAAATGATAAAACATGAGAACGAAAGTTTATCTCCGGTACTCAGACACTAACACAGTTTGACAAATCCATAGGCTGTACCTAGTTCATATTTAAAGAATAAATACAGGTGGGACGTCATTACTCGGTCCCCAGTCATTCAGAGCAAAACTAGGTGACAATGGGTGTCTGTGAGCCCATGTATGAGCTGACATGACTGTCAGAGTTTGTTACGCTCTCCTGTGGTGTAGAATGAGCAGCAGGTTGAAGATACAGTTGGCTAGCTTTAGGTGTCTTGCAGAAAGCATGTAATTGCCCTCACTGTCCGCAGTTGGTGACTAGGAGAGAGTGGGTGGGAATTTGGCAAATCACCCAATTGGGAGAAAATAGAGGGGGAAAAAAATCCAAGTAAATAAATAAATGTTTCCTAATAATTTATTTGACCATTTTTAATCTTTCATTATCCCCATTTCAGATTGAGTCACCTGGCATTGTATTGGCACACACAACAATAAAATTGTCCTTTTCTATATCATACTGTTCACTAGCCACCCCCTTGTCTGATCCCACTGTTTGATGGATCGTCCTTTATTCCTAAGAGACTATAAAAGCACTGGGCTTTATTTCAATTCATTTCATTGTATTTCTTTTCAGCCATTTAGCTATAAGTCAGTGGCCTGTCTCTCTAGATCAAATCACAGATCAGCTTGATCTTGATTAGGGATCACTCACATTCATGCCGAGTAATGGAGAACACTATTCAGAAAATGGTCTCCCTTAATGCCTCATCGCTGTTTTATTCCAGCTATGTAAAACAGGAACTGATTTTCAAACAAGAAAATGATGCCAATGTTATAATGCCAATTACTGCTTAGAGGGATCATGTGACTCATGCTGAAATGGATGTGCTGAGGTTTAAGTACTGGACATCATTTTGATACTCCCTCGGCTCGCCTTTTCTTTCCTCTGGCCTTGGCTACTCTCACATTGCATTCATCTTTTTAAATGGGAGGGGTGAAAAAAGATTTACTTACACATACATGCAACTGAGCTTCTAGCCCACTTTACATGAGTGAATGTAGGGGCGACTGCTGCACAGAAACATCATTACTATAAAAAGCTTTCCATTTCAATTTTATTTATTGGCCTTCACTTTGAAAGTATGAATATTCCACTAAGCATTAAATATTACCATGATATTGATCAAGTCCATGTTTTTCAATGGTCAATGCAAGACAGGAATAAATCACTAAAGCCACACACACATGGCCTGGCTATCCTCAGTGCGCAAATACAGTGAAAGTAAAGTGGCATGCCATAACAAAATGCAAAGGGATTGCATCATACACTGCAGATAATGGTTCTTACTGATGCCTGTCCACAGTTCTTAGCAAGTGCACAGAAATGTAAGGGATAATTATTAGAAAGCATGGTCTGACTGTTTCAATTGTCTTACCAGACTGTGACTGTCTGGTAAAAAAAAAAAAAGATTCAATTGTAGTGTTCTACATTTAAAAATAAATAAATACAGAGTTAACCAAAAAAATTTAAACATCCTTCAGAAAAAGAAAAATAGTATGATGTATATAAAATTATCACATAATTATAATATATTATAACAATGTAATAATATATAGCAATAAATTTAGCATTAAAATATTTTTTGCATTTTTCTTTTCCAGAACTGTGTATAAATTTTCTGGCTCACTCGGTATATATTAGTAATATTGTAACAATTTTGCAATCAATGCAATAATGAAAACAAATTTTATGTATTTAAACAGAGCCACCTACCATGTCGGCCAAAGGTGGAATTTCCTTATTTGTACACCAAAGGGTCTCAAATCGTGCATGTTCTCTGACCCAGGTTTCCGTCCTGGGGTTGCTGAACTTCTGACGCTTATTGGGGCTTGGAGAACGAGGGCTGATAGCTCTAGGCAGAGTGTGAGAACCCAAGGCATCATAGCCGGGTGAGACGCTGGCAGGGGAAGAATTGGGCCAGATGGTCCGGTTTTGGTTTAGGAGCATGTGGATAGCCTCCCGCTTGAGCTGGCTCAGGTGAGTGAAGCAGACGTCACAGCAACCAGCAAGGCCAATCCAAGCAGGCGCTCGCAAGCTCTCATACAGAAGGATGGAGAGTTTTGGATCCTGATTTTAAAAAAATATATATATATAATAATAATGATAATAATAAATGCATGATTGTCGCATAATAACATGCTAATTAACATACAAACCTAATACCAAGATTATTATTATTATTATTTAATGCATATAAAATTATATGCAAATTATGTGTAGAGGGAAAATATTGCGACAAATCAAGATGTCTGCATGTAAGTCATCCATTCCACCATAAATGGACGTCAGAAAGAATTAGTGCAATGCAAAAGGATACAGAGTCTACAAGTCCAGACATTTTAGCGTGACTGGCATACATTAAGGAGTGGTCCACTAACCTATTTAATCCACTGTATACTTCAGACTGAGACAAATGCTGCCCACTGGTGTGTCCGTGACTTTTAAATAACATTACATTTTCATTTTATCCTCTCAGTAGGAACTTTTTTTTTATTCTGCCCATTATTTCCCATCTTCCCTGTGTAATGAGAGGTGGAGAGGGGGAAGGCATGCGAGTCATGGCTCTATTGCAGAGCCTAATCGATTTAAACTCGTTTGTGTGTGTGTGTGTGTGTGTGTGTGAGAGAGAGAGAGAGAGAGAGAGAGACTAGCTTGTGCGTGTAATGGGTATTAAATTACAAAGTGTGTGCCAGTCCCATGTTACATGAAACTGTTGTGTGAGGAGAGTCAGTGTGCGTAAAGCCATGACGCAATGCCGAGTCTCCGGAGGTTCAGCGGTTAAAATGTAGGAGAGTGATTATAGTGCTGATGTCCTTACGCTGGGGGGAAAGTGGCCGTCCTTGAGCAGTCGCAGGGCTTGCTCCTTCAGAACAAGCACACGAGAGACGCATTCTTCACACAAGCGCGCCAGGTCTGGTGTCACCGGTCCCTCGTCTCTGGTGATGAAGCTCTTCGCGTGTCCTGAAGCTCCTGAAGCTCCCGCGCCCTCCGGAGAAAGCCGCTCGGCGCGCGGGACGCTGAAGTGAGACTGAGAGCGCGCCTTATGGCTGGTGATCTGCGCAAGCTGAAGGCACATCACATGTACAAGATCGGACACAGCATCACACCATCATTTCACCCAAGTTAGACAGCCACATGCGTGTGTATGCCAGGATGCAGGTATACTGTGTTAAACAACACCAACAACCGAAAAGACCCATTAAACGCCACATGTGCGCAAAGGTTGCTTTATACTCACGTATCTTTGTTTCCGAGCTATTTCTGAAGATCCCATTGTATACAGTAACTCTCACACACACACACACAAATCTGTTTAAAGTATCATTTCGTAACCTGTAGGTTCTTTCATTAAATTCGAGTGACGAAAGTAGCCTGTGGGTGCAGCCACGGGAGCATCGACACGGAAACTGTGCGTAAAGTGTTCTGCGCTCTGTACCCGCTCCAAAAAGCACTCCAGTGTTCACTCCACTGTTCACTCCACTGTTCACTCCACTGATCGATCTGTCGCCGGAGTGAAGTCCCGGAGCCTCGCCTTATTTTCACTTAACTTAATTAAACTGTGTTAAGCGTATTATTTAATTGATAGGAAATAATACATCTGCTGTACACACACTCCTGCTTAGCCGTGAATAAACAGAAAACAAAACAAAAAACGCAAAGAGGAAGCGCCGTTATTCTGCCTTCATTGTCTTTTCCAAGTCCGTACAGAAGGAGGGTGCCACCCAGTTATTGTCAGGAGACCTGAAGCCCGGGACCTGTTTTGGTTACCGCATGGAGAGATGCTGGAGGGAGATTCATAAAGGAATCGATTCATTTAAACGAGTTCTTTCGAATTGAAAACACAAATTGTTAACAAGTTCTTCTTTTCATTACGTTCTGGTGATTCGTTTGTTTAGGACATGCTTTTAAACATCACAGTTGGTTAATCCTTTTTGAAGTATGACATATGTCTGTCTACCACACAAAAGCATGAGTCAAATTAAATGATATTTTATGTGGTCTATACACCCTGATGACGCAAAGTCGGACTTCGATTCGTTTAAACTGCGGTTCAAAAGTATCGACACAGTACAGTGAGTCCTTGTGCCCTTCACTACGACCATAAACACATAGGAATAGCGCCCCCAAACGACATGTAGATATGGGAAGTGTTATTATCCATTGAGGACCAGTTTGTGGTCAAACACCTGTTGTAAACTAATTTGATTTCCTTGTTAATAAACTGTTTCTGTTTTAGAAATTGAAATCTCCACAAACCTCCCGTAAGACAAATACAATATAATAATATATTTATTTAGTATTTGTTAAATAGTACATTATTGACTTTGTTAATTAATATTTAAGCATCCCAACATTTAAAGTGCATGTGAAGTTTTTATTTAAAATGTAGAAAAACAACATTAAGTCCGCATTTTATAATATTTTTATAAAAGGTGGCACGGTGATGTAGTGGTTAGCACTGTTGCTATCCAAGGTTCGATTCCCATCTTCGTGTGCATAGAGTTTGCATGTTCTTCCCATGCTTGGTGAGCTTCCTCCGGATAGTCCGGTTTTCTCCCACAATCCAAAGACCTGCAGATTAGGCTAAATGTGTAGTGTGTGTGCCCTGCGACGGATTGGCACCCTGTCCAGGGTGTACCCTGCCTCGCGCCCCCAGGAGTGATATATATCACTCCACACGCATATATATATATGTGTGTGTGTGTGTATACAGTAAATGATTCAAGTTAACCGAATCAAATTACAATTACAGCCCATGCTGAAAGAAACTGGTTCTATCTAGTTAAGTTTTCAACTGTATTTTTTGTCCTTCCTGTACATCACAAACAAAAAACATCACAAATTTCAGATATAAAAAAAGTTTGACATTTAAATAAAGGGATCGATAAACCGAACACCCATAAGACTAAATTTCTCACTTTTGGGAAGATTGTCAGCTTTATGGAAGGCTTCTCTCAGCAAAATGGTTTAGATGGCCTTATAACACTTTCCAGGTTAGATCATGGCTGATGTTCTGATGTTCTTCTTGGCATAATGCAGAACATATGTGTTCTCCAGAACATCAAGCTGCCAAAGGTTTTTCTTGATGAACAACTATTTTGTGCATTTTATTAATAACACCTGGCTACTAATTTCTTAATTATTGTTAATAATGAATTTATTTTTCCCACCTGGTTTCTGGTATTTGATTCATTAATTCATTCATCTGCTGTACCGCTTATCCTGTACAGAGTCATGGAGGGCCTGAAACCTATCCCAGTTTGGGGAGGCGGGGTGAAAACTGGACAGGGTGTCAATTTATTGCAGGGCACAAAACTAAGGGCTATTTGGAAATACCAACTGACCTACCCTGCAAGTCTTTGGGCTGAGAAGGAAACCAGAGTAACCAGAGGAAATCAACCAAGCACGGTGCAAGGCAACGATGCTAACCACTAAGCCACTGTGCTACCTGTTTGTTTTTATTTTGCCCATTTTTTCACCTAGTGACTATATAACTGTCTGGTTTGGCTCAGCTACAAAAGCAGACATCAGAAGACAACAAAGTACTCCTAAGAGAATTATTGACACTCCCCTGCCCACGCTGCAAGAACTGTATATATCCAGAGTGAAGAAAAGGGCTTGGAAGATCACTTTGGACCCCCTCACACTCAAGCCACCTTTTCTTTGAACTTTTGGCTTCGGGTCGATGCTACAGAGCACCGAACACCAGGAGAGTCAGGCACAAGAACTGTTTTTTCCCCCATGCAATTTACATTATGAACAGCTAAACATTTTTCTCACTGTCAATAAATATATGTGCAATATTGTGTACAATACCACTGTGCAATATACTGTGCAATACCACAGATATTTATATAACTGATTTGAAAGTATTTTACACCCTACTCCATTTGATGTTAACATTTTCCATTTGTTGTAAACCTTTTGTGTTTGTTGTGCTGTTTTGTCTTGTCATATGTTTTGTTCTGGAAGCTCTGTCAATAAAACAAATTCCTCGTACATGCAAGCGTACTTGACAACTTTTTCTAAATCTGATATATTTACACCGCTCAGCCAGAACACTATGACCAGCCATTACAATCTGGTTCTTCTCAAAGTAGCTAAACTTTAGATATATCATTATAATGGTGGCTGGAGGTTGGTGGGATATATTAGGCAGAAAGTTTGCCCCTGCGACACTGAATAAAGGCTTACTGTGTTATAGAGGATGAGTAAGGAAGTAAGAAAAAAAATGAATTAATTAAAAAGAAAGAAATATTTAAAGGCAAATAAACAGCAACTATAAAAGCAAATATAAAATTAGCATTTGACATGTATTTTATTTGTTTTATAATTTAAATAGCTTTTTAACGTTTTTTTTAATCTCTGCCAAAATCCATGTTTGCAAAGAATTACTTTACTTTATTTGTGCGCGTGCGCGAGGAGCAGCCGGTATTCAGGCCGTCGAGGCGGGAGATGATGTCACAATGGGCGTGTTTAACAATCAGGCCCCGCCCAGCGCTCCCGAAGCCTGAGCGGATTTTACGAGCATCGGCGCGGTCGCGGCTCGGCGCTGTGAGACTCTGAAGCAGGCGGCTTATTGTTATCCTGAGGCGCGACAGAATCGGTTTACATTCGAACCAGAACGATAATTTCAACTTCTAAACCAACGGCAAAAATGAGTACCATCAATGTGAAGAAGCTGAAAGTGAACGAGCTCAAGGACGAGCTAAAAAAGCGTCAGCTTTCGGATAAAGGCTTGAAGGCCGAGCTGATGGACCGGCTACAGGCCGCGCTCGACGCCGAGGCCCAAGCCGGAGACGCCGCGCTCGAAGCAGAGGATGAGGAAGAGGAAAATGGCGCCGAGGGAGATGGTGCTGAGCTCGAACAAGAATTAATGGGAGAAGAGTTGGAGGAGGAGGATGAAGAGCCCGCAGGAGAGAACATGGAGGCCGAGGAGGAAAATGGAGGCGGCGGAGGCGACGCGCCGGAGAGTACACAGGGCAACCGTGAGGAGGACATTGGGCAGGACGACGAAATGGCCGACGAGGAGGAGGAGGAAGATGGAGACGCCGGGATTGAAATAGACAAAGCTTTTGAGGAGGAAGAGGAAGAAGACGACGAGGCCGCGGAAAAAATCGACGGAGAGGATGGTGAGAGAGAGCCACAGCCGACTGAGGGTGAGTGAGAGCCGAAGCTTTTATTAAAGCTGCTGACGAACAGCACGCGACTGCTAGCGTTAGCATTGTGACACGATTGAGTTAGCCTCCTTTCGCTCGGTGTGGGGGGAAGTATTAGCTTAGCGATTAAAATGCGGCTTCTCGAGGACTGGTTTAATTTTAATTATTTTTGGTGTCGTGCTATTTTATCTGGCCTTTACTGTGCGGACTGGGCCTGGAGTCCTGTCGCACTCTTTTATCCCGTTAGCCAACCAAATAGCTGTAAGGTTAACCTGGAGACGTTTTTTTTTTTTGCTAGGCTAGTGATTAGCCGTGCCTTTGGGACACCGGGGTAGAGACAGCTAACGTAATGGCTTCCGTCGGATTCGTGTTGTTCAAGCAAATACGATTTTAGTGATAGATAATTTGAAAGACTTTTAGACACTTTATTTTATATTATACGGCGGTGTTGCTGCTGGTGAACAATTTGTTTCTTAGCATCGTTTTGTCCTTTTGTTATTTATAGCCAGTTTACCTGCTTTCATTAGAGATATTCCGGTATCTGGTGCGGGGATGTAGCCTTTTCTGATGTTAGCTCTTTCTATACATTTATAATCTGGGTATGTTCATGAACCCGGTTAATTAGCGAGCTAACCGTTTCCTCTGTTTGAGCTGGAACAATGATCAGCATGTAAGTAACTGATAAAATAAAAACCTTTTCCAGGGGTAACTATTCACACACATATGTTTTATATTCTATCTTTATTGTGTGTGGGAAGGGGGCATACATGATTAAATGTTAGTCTAAAGATATTCCTCATTGTTGATTTTTACTTGAAATGTAACTTTAATGTTAAGCATCTCATCTGGTTTATTTCCACCAGAATGGGCTTGTACACACCTTGTGCAATATTTCTAGAGCATGAAAAATACTTTTCTCCCTTTTTATTTATTTTATTTCTTAAACTCCTCAGAGGTGGTCACTTGAATACCTGAGTAAACGTGTGAGAAGGAGGCCTCTGAGAGCTCCTGGATGTGTGGACCACCCTTAACCTGGGTCCAACACGCCTGAGCATTTCATCACTGTTTGTTTTATTTTCAAAGGAGATGCGGACAAAGACATCAGTGCTGATCAGAAGAATAAGAAGGGTGTTAAGAGACGCCGAGAGGAACATGGAAGGGGCTACTTTGAATTTATTGAAGAAAGCAAATACAGCCGGTAAGGATGGGAGTAATGGCCTTCATTATCTCTGAAGTGCCACATTTAATATGTATTGGCTTTAAAAGCCAATGCCCTACCTATAATATATATACAAATCACCCTCTTTAATAAAGTATAAATTATGAGGGTTATTCTTATGAAAAACAAAAACCTTACCTTGCAGTGCTTTTGTATAAAGTTTTTTGAAAGACTGCAGAATCTGTATTTATTTGGATTTAAGTTTTAAAACCATGTCATTGTTCCTCATACTGTTTGGCAGGGATATTGTTGTACGCACTTATGGGTCGTGAAAGCACCCCTTTGGCTCAAAGGGGTGAGGGGCGTTATGTTCAGATTTTAGCGTGTCATATAGCCGAACGCATGCCTTTTGGCGATCGAGGTGTTGGTAATCAACCACATGTATTAGATAACGAGCAGGATGGGGTCGTTGTGGCAATGTTCCAGCGTTCATTTTTCGTGGCTTGCATGCATTGCACATTTAGCTGTTCTCTGACTTGATGTTCTTTTGCAGGAAGTTTTTCCCCCAGCTGTTTGTTTCTCAGGACGTCAGTCTTTTATTATATTCCTTGTCTTTGTTACTTGGTATTGGTTTCGTTTTTACTTGTGTGTGAGTGGATGAGGTAAGGCAGTGGTATGTTTTTCTGTTCTTGCTGTTAAACAGGTAAGTATGATTTGATTTATATGGCATGTTAGAACTGAACAACTCTTCTTCCATTGCAATGTTTATTTTTTAATTAGTTAGGTTCAAAGTATCAGAGTCCAGTCCTGTAAGTATTTGGCTCATCGTGACCCATGTGAGATGCAGCCTATGGATCTGAATATGTTGGTTAATAATTTAAACACGTTGAAATTCATGTCTACTCTGATCAGTAATTATAGCCATCTTCTATTTTATTGTTAATTTATGTAACACAGTTTATGTAACACAATTGAAGTAGGTTAATTTTAATGTCTTTTCCATGCAAAAAGATGTTGTCATACCATAAAGATGTCAGATGTAAATCTTAAATCTCAGTGCTGGAGTAGAGATGGTTCTTGTTGTGTCTGTATACTCTGCCTAGCGCATTACCTTTTGGGTTTAATGGCTCTGCCTCGTCTGTTTCAGGGCCAAATCTCCCCTGCCACCTCTGGAGGAAGAGGATGAAGAGTTTGATGATACTCTGGTGTGTCTGGACCCATGTGAGTTATGCTTCTTTGTGAAGGATTTGTACTTCAGTTTATTGTGGTGATGTGTATCTGATTCCCATGTGTGCACATTGGTGACCCTCTCCTATCTTGTTTGCGTAGACAACTGCGACCTGCACTTCAAAGTGTCAAGAGATCGCTATAGCGCCACATCACTCACAATGGAGAGCTTTGCCTACCTTTGGGCTGGTGGCCGAGCTTCTTACGGTGTGAACAAAGGCAAAGCATGCTTTGAGATGAAGGTCAGAATAACGTCCTTTCATACGCTGCTGCTTGTGGTGTAAACACTGCATCTGAATGACCTTGTTATTGTTAAACCTGCAGATTATTGAGAAGATCCCTGTGAAGCATGTGAAGAGTAAGAACATGGATGTCCATGATGTGCAGATTGGCTGGTCCCTGGCTAACGGGAGTTTGTTGCTAGGTATGTACACAATATGATGCTATAGACAGATGTGTGTAACGCGCCATGACATTGTCTTTACTGTACTGGAGTAAGCTGTATAAAGTGAAGTAAAGTATATATGCTTACACACACTGCTGTAGCTGCATTTACTAGCTTTTTCTTCGATTATAAAAAAAAAATCAGGACTATAAGCAATTTTAGTAATTTTAACAGTTTATTATAAAAATAAAATAATATATTCTACAGATACCTGCTAAATCTAATTAAATTTCCCCAGTTTATGTTTTGTGAGTGAGGATGATTATAGGACGAAATGGAGTGAAAAGAAAACGTATCACGTGGGGTACTAATATAAGCAATATAAATTTAAAATAATATAAATTTGATAGATGACCTAACTCAATAGCAGTGGCTATTACTATTATTAGTCCCCCTAAGCCTATTTTAGGTTTGAGTGCCATAAAAGGAAATGTTCCCTTTTAATCTTAAAACAACTGATTTGTTACAGTTAATGTGCACATAGCCAGGAACTTACATGGTGTTTGTCAATAAGTGAGTTGATAAATATTGGCGAACATCTTATGAGAATTTATTTGCTCAAATTAATAAAACTGAATGCAAAATGGTACATTAATAGTTCAGTATCACAATTTAAATATCACAGTTTCATTTTAAATGATGCAGCCTTAGCGTGCAATCTTTATGTGGCTGGTAAACCATGTCTTTGATTTTCACTAGGTGAGGAGGAGCATTCTTATTCTTTCGCAGTCAAGGGGAAGAAGACGACAAATTGCCTGACTGAAGACTACGGCGAGTCTTTTGACGAAAACGACGTGGTTGGCTGCTTTATTGTAAGACTCGTACCCTGTTTTTTAAACTTTGATTTATTTCAGTAAAATACTAGCACACAAACATCCTATTGTCTTGTTGTTGTTGTTTTTTTTTTTTTTCCTTACTTTTTTTTTTTTTTCTTGCCCCCACGCCAGAATTTTGACGGAGATGAAGTTGAGATTTCATATTCTAAGAATGGGAAAGATCTTGGTGTGGCCTTTAGAGCCAGTAAGGAGGCTCTGGCAGGGCGTGCTTTGTTCCCCCACGTTCTCTGCCACAACTGTGCTGTAGAATTTAACTTTGGACAGAAGGAAACACCGTATTTCCCTCAGTCGGAGGGCTTCACCTTTCTTCAGCAAATCTCAGTGGATGAGCGAGTACGTGGACCCAAGGGACCCGAGACCAAAAAAGATTGCGAGGTAATTTCAATCAACCCTTGAATTAACTCTGCATAGTTATAAATTTATCACTGACGTTATGCACCTCTAAATTTTTCCACTTCTAGGTCATAGTCATGGTTGGCCTTCCTGGATCAGGAAAGACTACATGGGTGACAAAGCATGTCGAGGAGAACCCTGGAAAATACACTATTCTGGGAACTAACACCATTGTGGAAAAGATGATGGTAAGCATTTGTTTCCAAGTGCTCTTCCATGATTTATTGAATAGTTTTGTTTTATCCAGGTGAACATCTCTATCTATTGACAGATTAACAGTTTGAAACGACAGAACAAAGACACAGCAAAGCTCACTGCCATCTCCCAGAGTGCACCTCTTTTCCTCGGCAAGTTCATTGAGATTGCTGCTCGCAAAAAGAGGAACTACATTTTGGACCAGGTAGCAGCTTATTGGTGATATGTTTTTGTGGGAACAGGAGGCTTAAGTTATTTTTATTATTTTTTTTATCAATGTAAAGAGTTGCTTAACATGCATTTCTCTGTTCAAGACCAACGTTTCTGCTGCTGCCCAGAGACGGAAGATGTGCCTGTTTGCTGGCTTCCAGCGCAGGGCTGTTGTGGTCTTGCCCACAGATGAGGCTTACAAAGAGAGGACTCAAAAGAAAGCTGAAACCGACGGCAAGGATGTCCCTGAGCATGCTGTGCTGAAGATGAAGGGTAAGCACACGTTAGATGTACATCATTTAAATACAGAAGTCTTCTGGGTGCTTTTTAAAAGATGTTCCAGGAGTTTATTATTTTAAGGTTTCAATTAATATTAAATTAAATATTGTTTTAAAATGTAATCCTCCTTAATTAACTTGATAGTAAAGAACCATAGCTTTGTCTAATCTTGTATTCAAGCATTCTCTTAAAAATTATCAATTTCCAGCATTAAAGTCTTAAGAAAATGTGTTTAGAGGTGTGCTACTGATTGATAAAAACCTTTTAAACATGGAGTTTGCTCCGCTTGAGAATATGCTTCTGATCCGTGCCTCGCAAAAAAAGTGCTTCCAGGGGATCTATGATCAAGACCAAGGTGGGGTCAACCCGTTGTTTATTCCAAGGGTTCACACAAATTTTTTCCACTGCCATTTTGAAAGTTAAGTGTGTCTAATAAAGAAGAAAAAAATCTGACAAATTATTTTAGGCACATTTGTCAATGCACTTGACTTAAAGTTCAGATCACATTTTATAATGAATCAATGCAAGAAGGAAAAAAAATCAAGATTTGCAAACTTTCTTGCTGCTGTATATAGGGGATACAAATGTAATTCATAATTATTGAAAAATATTATATAGTATAAATAAAAATGTATATTAATAATTAATTAAAATGACAGGCATCCTATGCCAGTCTTTGTTAGATTTCTACACAAGCACAACTCCATTCTGCTTAATAATTGGTGATCACTTCAACCCAATCATTTCATAGGAAAAAGTAAAAAAAAAAAAAAAGGCAAATTAACTCTTCTCTTGCAATGTGACCAGTCGGATGTTTAAAAAGGTCTTTCAAATATGATTGGAAATTTAAAAATAACCATTAAATATGCTAAAAACAGTGAAAATGAAAAGGGTTTAAGTGAAGAAAAAAGCTCAATCCTAGCTTGACTGGCACAATGATTCAGTGTGCATCAAGTTGTTTCTATCCATGCTATATTAATATTTAAAAGGTGGCAGTTCAGAAAAACAAGATCAAGCAACAGTCTGAAAAAGGCCAAAAATGGGCCAGTAATGAGTGAAATGACTGGCAAACTTATTCAAATGCCAATCAAGAAGTAGCAAACTAGGGTGAAGTGCATGGCAGAAACAGACTTCTACAAGCAGGGTTAAAGTCATATAAAACCAGAAAAACTCAATCAGTGAAATGTGAAGAAGAGCCAGGCTAAAGTTTGTAAAAGACCATAGGAATTGGATTAATTAGACTGGAGTAATCTTTTCTGATGAGTCCAATTTTCAGCTTTGCTTGACACCCGGTAGTGTGATGGTTGAACAGAGACCTGGAGAGTCCTACGCCTCAGTGTCTTATTCCACCAAATACAGGAATTTTAGAATAAGAAACCAGAAGTTTAATTTCAATCTAATACTTTGGCGCTTAGTTTGAAAAGTCTAGATCCACACCCTGTTTACAATTCATCAATGAGCTGGAGAATGGTGCTGCTAGACTAGCCATTAGCATTAGAGAATCTTGCCTCTCCAGACACACCAATACTCAGAGTAACTCTAATACACACTTAGGCCGCTGTCTTGTCGTTTTGAGATCAGAGAAACTGTTTCTCGGAGGTGCACGTGGAGTATAGTGAGTTATTTAACATTGACACAGTGGTGCAGCTACTATAAGGTTACTATTTTTTTTTTTTTATAAATCCCACATGAATAATCATAATAAAAAATAATTAGGATTTTGGGGAATAAAGTTTCGTATTCCATGCGCTGGCAATATTGGAGTTGAAAGTAACCACTATATCGACGCATTCCATTTTTGCTGTAATATTCCTAATAACAGATATTCTAAAATGTTGACTTGTGATGGACAATGTCCTTTATTTTGGATTTTCAAATGTTAATGTAAAAGGCTGAAACTGGGTTTTATGCCCCGTCCTCTACAGGGATATACACATTGCCAGAAGTGGGTGACTGCTTCTCAGAGGTCACCTATGTGGAGCTGCAGAAGGAGGAAGCTGCCAAGCTCTTGGAGCAATACAAAGAGGAGAGCAAGAGTGCGCTGCCTCCAGAGAAGAAGGCCAACCAAGGCACCCCCAAGAAAGGTGGTGCTCGCAGCCGAGGGGGCAAAGGCCAGTTCAACAGGGGTGGTGGCCCAGGTCCACGAGGAGGCAGAGGATCTTTTCAGAACCGTGGAAACTTCAGAGGGAGTAAGGATATCACCTTTAACTTTTAAGCAGATATTTTTTCTTGACCTATGATTGTTATCCATGTTTTAAATATGTGCCTATGACGCTGAATGTTTCATGCACTTAATACAATATAGTGGTACTCTTGTGATTTATCATGGTCATGCCTGGCATTATTCAGGACATCGACTGACTGTGTACACAGAATTGTGTTTATCTGCCATATTTGCATTCAAATAAGCGACAAACAAAAACCACCATCTGTTTATGAACCATTGCATGATGTTTTTATCAAAACAGCTTTAGGGATGCTCACTGACGAGTGAAACAATTGTTGAGTCTTTCATCACATCAATGAGCGTGTAGTTGTAGAATTCAATTTCCCCTTGGTTAAAGCGTGTTTACTGCAGTTTGATGCTACAATACTAAATGTGTGGCAAAATGTTCTAAAAGCACCTTATACACCAGAGGGTTAAAATTAACCTGAGAGACACTGACATAATATAAAAATGTCAAAAATGCTTTTCAAACATGGGGATCTAGTTACGGTATTCATGAGGTTGAGCTAATTAATGTCCACCAGAGCAGAACCAAATGTCCATATGATACATTTCCTATCTGGAATCAATCTAATCCAGGGTCCAGGAGATTGTCTTCATTTAGATTTTACACTATTGTAGGGGTTTTGGTTGGGCTAATCCAATCCAGGTCCAGCTCCATCCCAGTACTTGTCCTACAGCCAGCACAGGACACTGATCTATGTTGAACTGTGTTCTGCTAGTTCCTGGTCCCCGTGGAGGCTTTGGTCAGCCGCACAGAGTTGCTTTGCCACCTCCTGCCTTCAGAGGCGGCTACCCAAGCCGTGGCAGCTATGGCCGGGGCCCAGGAGGACCACCCAACAGGAGCTTGGTACCTAGAGGACCTCCTGCCAGGGGTGGCATGGGTAGCATGGGAAACAGAGGTGGATCCATGAACCGTGGCAAGCCAATGCACAGAGGCAACATGAACCGTGGTGGTGGTGGGCACGGTGGTGGACCCAGCAGGGGAAATTTCAACCAGGTAAGTCTTGCCAACAGGCAGATATTTCTTCTTTTGGTTATATTCTTTTGTGTCATATCAGTACATTTACTTGATTGTGTTTGTTATTTATTATCAGAAATTCCGTGGACGCGGAGGAAACCAGCAGAACCGTGGTGGGTTTGGTAACAGGAATGGAAACTTTGGCATGAATAAAGCCCAGGCCTTCAATCAGAGCTGGCAGCAGGGAGTAAGTATTTATGAGCATGCCTTTTGTAAGGAAGTCTGCTAATTGGTGACGAACTGTTCATCATTACAACATGAACCAGTAGAATAACTCCAAATCTGCCATGTGTTAATTACATGCTGATGTTTTGATCACTTTCTTGTCATTCTGATTAAATGGACCCTTTTTTTAACTCCTTAGTTCTGGAACCAGAAGCCATGGAGTCAGCAGTACCACCCAGGATATTACTAAGCAGGCTTTTGTATTAAAGACTGGTGGCTTGTGGAGAACTCCCTCTTGTGACCACAGAGCCCCAACGTTCTATTTTATTGTCTTTTAAAAAAACAAAGGAAAGAAAGAAAACGTGTTTTAAGATAAATATACACGTGGACATGCATTCCACATTCCAGCATCAGGTCCCCTATAGATCTGAGGGGTTCCCTTTTCCATACCTGTTTATCTTCCCCCTACCCCACCCCCACACACCCTCTTCTTATTTTAGACTTGTTTTGATATTTCCTCGTATACAAAAACCACCCTGTTCTGTTTTTTTGCATGGGATGCTTTTGAATTTCAGAGTTGTGGATTTTATTGTCATTTTTACTAAATGTAAATTATTATTTTGCGAGTTCGTTTTTGTAAAAGCATCATGGCGTTTGAAAATCAGATCTTCCAGATCTGATGGTCGCGTTTTAGAGGCAGTTCAAGGCAGGTGTAGTAATTAAGCAGCAAAACGCCTATTCATCAATCTTCAGGAAGTTTTTCTGTAATACCCCAACATGTTGCTTTTCCTGTCATTTTGTTTTTCAGTCAAATCTGTACTAGTTATAGGTTTACAATAAATGGGTTATTTGCTTTTGTACAACTTGGGTTGTTTTAAGTTTTCATTTACCTTTAAAACCTAGCTCATTGGATGTAGCTAGTAAAGAAGTTTTACATTTCTTTCCAGCCCTGCTCGGCTCTGGAAAAATGGAGCATAAAAAAAAAATTAGCATATTCATAAACTTGGTTTTGTCTGACCCAGAACTAAAATGTATCTTGTATAGAGACACTAATCCTACTTGCATTCAGGGACATTGTTTTCCATCACAGACTTCAAAATGATGGGGTCTGTTTTTGCACCCTGTAATGGTGCATTTTATTGTCAGCACTACCTATTTAGTAATATGTTACACAGAAATGTAAGTTCCCTGTTGTGCTATAGTTATATAAAACACATAAGGTAGTTATACCTGCTTTATATAAACCTCAAGCATGTAATTTCTCTCGCTCTCACACACACACACACACACCTGGAAGTTCTACTTTTTAAATGTTTAGGTGCGGATTCATGACATCATTCTATTTTATTCAGAGTGTACAGGAAGGATGATTTTACTAGAAGTTAAATGTGTATGAGCTGAGGCATATTCCAGTTCTCTGAATTGTTATGCAGAATTGGCCTGATTGAATATTGTCTTTTGCTGCTGGTTTCAGAAATTCATCAAAAAACTAAATTTAGTACCAATATGTACTTGGTGTTACTTAGGATCTCTCTTCTTTTTATATGTAAATATTTGTCTTGGCTTGGTGCAATTCTAGGTATGAGGTGGTAAATGTCCACTGATATCTTGGCAGCTATTTTATTAACTGTAAGTAGAAAACTTGCGCCATACACAAGTTCATGTGTTTACCTGTAGAGCATACTGACTGATACACTGGTGTTTTGTTGCCCCTTAAAGTAGGTAGTTTCCTTATCAAATATAAATACTGTATTAATAAACTTCTTAGAAGCATAAGAGATGAGAACCTGCAAGATTATACTGAATGTTTAAGTGCTGGAGTTACACAAGTGGATTTAGAGTATTGTGGCTTGATGGGTTAAAAGTGTCCTTTAATTTACTTCTCAAGTTTTGTATTGTGCTATATTTATCTTACAAGGTTAACCTGTTCTAGTTTGATATTGAAAAAGGTGTCCATGGCATTTAAGACTAATAAACTCATGAAGTGGTTTCTGCTGTTTTTTTTTTGCTTGTATGCTTTCTTCCAAATGTGATGTTAGCTTGGAAAATAAGGAATAATGGTAGATGATTAAACGTGTGTGGCAGGGAACTCTATCACACATTATGTATTGCACTTGGTTGGTGATGGAGTTTATAAAGATCTTGTCCTTTACAGTATTTTTGGTTGTATGTATTTATCAGTGTAACTGTTTTGGGTTGGGTTTTTTTGTTGTTGTTTTGTAAGGTATACAATCAGTCATAACATGACCACTGAAGTGAATCAGATTGATCACCAGCTATACCCCACCAAACTGCTCATGGGCACCCAAGGCCAGCCCATCCAGTCTAATCGGAGACTAAATGAAGTGCAGATTGGCAAAGAAAAATGGAATGCTGGCAGCATCAGAGCGCACTGTCACGTATGGGGCCCAGCAGCCAAAGAGTTCAGGGTTGATCCAGTCTACAAATTTCCCAGAGCCCAATCTATGGAATGTTCTGGATAAAAAGTCTGATCCACAAAAGCCCCACCCAATGACCCACAGCACCCTAAGGATCTACCACCTCAGAGGTCTTGTAAAGTCATGCCTGAAGGGGTCAGAGCTGCCCTCGGGACACAAGAAACCCACATGATATTGGTTTTAACGGTTTGGGTTTTAATGTTACGGCTGTGCGGTGTACATTTGCAAAGTTTAATCAACAAATGTAGAGACAAAATAAGTTGAAGTGACTGCTACATATAAATGTATTGGTCTAAGTTGTTCTGTTGGCCTGTGCACTTCTTGGCATGTGACCTCGGTAGTTGGGTGTGGTGCATCAAGCGATAATGCTTCCAAGAGCTCCTGGTGGCAAGTGAAGGTTCTGGCATTGAGCCACTAATGTCCATCATTCTTGTGCTGGGACTGCAAGAAACAGAGTATAAAAAAAGCATTATATTATACTTTTCCAATTAATCTGCTGAATAATCTATATAAATAAAAGATTTCATCTGTAAATTAGTCAGAACTCACTTTTTCAATGATTTCTTTTATTGGAGGACTCAAAACTAGTCTCAGAGAAAGCCACATTTTGTCACGGCATCACACAATACTGGCTGGACAGAATTTACTGGTAATTCAGTATTAGCCTGAAGTTAAATCAAGACCATAAATGAAATAAAAATGTTGAGTAGAAGTTATGTGTACTTTACTGCAGTTATGTGCCAGATTATGAACTGAAAGTTTTAACAATGTACTGTGCACGTGTCAAACTATGGGTACATATTAATGACTGCTGGCCAGAATTTAATAAAACTCTTGCAGTACTTGGATATCTGCGTGAAGTCCAACCTGCCCCATAAGTGAAATCAAAATGTTGAGTAAAAGCAATGTTATGATCAGTTATGTGGCAGATTTAATAAGCTACTAATAAGATACTTGCAGAATGTAAACAAACACCTGCACCAATGCGTATTAATTAGAAAATCTAAACTGAATGTTTTTATTTCGTGTTTTACTTTATTTAAATTTTTGATTTTAGCACTGAAGTGGTATAAGTGATTTTAATGCACTGGAGTAGTTTTTAGCCAAAACTTAATCTTTATTTACTTTTTCGATTTCTCATCTGTGGTTCACTCTCTGATTACCAAACAGCGAGTGGATTTGGCTGAGGCCCAAAGAAGTAGAACCTAGTGTAAATAAGACGTAAGATACTCAACCTTACAGAATGTTATTTGTATTATGTTAGGCAGAGAGTTCTGCAGTACAAAAAGACAGACAGACATGTAAGAGGGCTTTAACCTGAAAAAAGTATCACTGATTAATAAGCTGATCAGACTCTTTTCCCATCAACGACAGATACGTACACTAGTGGGAAATAAATCTAGGCACATGCAATCTAGATGTTTCTTGTTTGCTGACCACACCCATGAATATGATGTCACATGATTTAAGTTATAGCACTTCTATCAGTTCCATGACAAGGGCTTAGTAACAAACAGGTAAATTAAACTGGCCCAAAATACATCCACTGTATAGTCAAAATGATGTGGATCGGTAAATATGTGATTGTTGAGCTTCACATTCCAGATGTATCCCCTTTTTGCTGGTATTAATGTGCTCCAGTCTTCTGGGAAGGCTTTACTCTAGATTTAGGAGCGTGGCTGTGTGGATTTATGTTTTTCCGCTACAAGAGCATTATTGAGCTCGGGTGTTGAGGAGGCTCCAGCTCCACTAACTCATTCACTCATTGTCTATACCGCTTTATCCTGTATACAAGGTCATGGTGGGGGGGGCTGGGGCCTATCTCAGGAGATTTAGGGCATGAGACAGGGTGCCAATCCATCGGATGGCGCACACACTCATTCACACACCACAGGCAATTTGTGAAAGGCAATTAGTCTAATCTGTGTGCCCTTGGACAGTTAGGGGAAGGTGACAGTGCTAACCACTAAGCTACCAGGCTGCATCTCCAGTTGGTCTTAAAGGTGTTCAGTGGGGACACTTAAGTTGTTCCACACCAACCTTAACACATACACCATGTTTTAATGGAAGGAGCTGTATATACAGGGTCATTGTCATGCTGGTAAGAGACACATATACTGGAGGTCACATTGTGTGCTAAAACCCATCCTGTTGAATATGACACATCAGAGGATAACATGCTCTTTTAACTTAAGTCACTTAGAGCATGAGTTAAGTGTTTTTTGGTCCAAAGAATAGTTTTGCTTTGCTATTGCTAAAGAAACTTTGCTATTGTTTCTCCACACAGCTGTTTCTATTTATATGCGCAATTCCAGCACATGTGAAGAGAACCACA